>NC_056735.1:1073946544-1074244044 GCF_019279795.1 Protopterus annectens | reverse complement strand
ACAGATTTGAATCATTTCACTGAAAGACCATTTCACTGACACCCATTTCACTGAGACCAAATCACCTAAAGTTAATTTCACCTAAAACTCATTTCACTGACAAGTAGTACTCTAAGGCAAGTCAAAGGTATATGTCCTTTTCCCCACTGTAGTGCAATCCTGGTGTTAGTATATATAGTTGGGGGTGGGGGCACAGCCCCCTACACTGAGGGGTGTGGGGAGCATAGCCCCCCCCACCTTGTGTTTTACCAAATAATGTAAAACAAAACCAGACAACAGAAAACCAAATTTAGTGGGGGGCTATGACCCCAAACCCCCCAATATGGGGGGCTGTGCCTCCAACCCTCCCTAACTATATATACTGACACCAGGATCACACTACAGTGGGGAAAAGGACATATACATATGACTTGCCTTAGAGTACTACTTATCAGTGAAATGAGTTGTAGGTGAAATGAACTTTCAGTGAAATGAACTTAAGGTGATTTGGTCTCAGTGAAATGGGTGTCAGTGAAATGGTCTTTCAGTGAAGTGATACAAATCCATATATATATATATATATATATATATATATATATATATATATATATATATATATATATATATATCTACATATACATATATACATATATATATATATATATATATATATATATATATATATATATATATATATATTGGTCCCAGTCACTATAAAGGAAACCACCATAAAGAATGTCTCCAAAGCCAACTTCATGCTACAGAAGACTGAAGTGGCTACCTCCATGACACCCATGCAGACGGTAAATAGAAGTATGACTGCTGAAAATTACACCAATGCACTGTATGAGCAGATACACAAGTACATGGATCATGCCATCTCAAATAGAACCAAGATGCTCTCTGCCAAATAAAGGAAGCCAACCTGGTGGTCCTCTGCCATTAAGGAACTGTACAACAGAAGGATGAAACTGCTGAAATACAAGAGTAAATCCCCATGTTTGCAAGAACTCCCTTATCATCCGCAGTAAGAAGCTGACATCCTTCATAAAATCCACCAAAGCTGGGTACAAAAACAAGATTTCAACTGATTCTAAAGACATTCACAAAGCATTCTAGAGCTATGTCAAGAATCTCAATGGCAACACTCAGATCTGCCATGAGTTACAGCACAATAGCAGTAAATATACAGAACCAACTGATATTGCCAACATCCTGGCAGATAGGGTTAGTGCTAACTTTACCCCCTCTCACCCACTAAAGGGCCCATCTCAATGCTGGAGGAATGTAAAGCCCATGTAATCTTGGCCTCACAGGTAAAAAACACATCTTCCAAAGTCAAGAATACAGCATCCATGGGATGAGACAACATCCCAGGCTGTGTTCAGAACAAACCACAGAACTAACCGGTACCCCACCTAAGTACCATGTTCAATCATAGCCTCACTGCAGGCCTTGTGCCTACTGAATGGCACATAGCAATGGTTATCCCACACCACAAGGGGAAGCCACCACAGATGCTGGGAGCCACTGCCCCATCAGACTGAGAAGCCTGATCTGCAAAGCCATGGAGTGTATCAGCATGGAACTAATAAGCAATGATGTAGGTAACCGTCAAACTGTTGACCCCACCCAGTTTGGGTTTGTGAAAGGTACATCACATCTCCTACACTTGATTGGCTTTTTTTGAAGCAGTCATCAGAGCCAAGCACAAGGCCAAGGTGGTACACACAGCCTACCTAGACCTTGCCATGGCCTTCAACAGCATCCCACACTCTGGAATTACAGATAAACTCACTTAACTAGGCATAACATACCCATGTCACGAGATGGATTGCCACCTGGCTTACAGACAGAATCCACACTGTGAAAGTAGCATACTCCAAATCTGACTCCACACCAGTGACACGTGGAGTACAATATGGTGCAGTCTTAGGTCCTCAACTGTTTGGCATCTACTTCTCTGAAGTTCAGGCTAACACAGAGGGTCTATAGTTGACAACAATCGCAGACAACCGCAGACTGGGAGCCATTACTGAATTGTGCAAAGATGTGGACATTCTACAAAATGGCCGTACTGACACACATGCCTGGTGTCAAAGCCATGGCCTCAAACTTAACACCAAGGAATGCATTTCCATCCCCTTTGGGTAAAACTCTGCGCCCATGAACTACACACATAGCTGCTAGTACACGTAACACTGAAAGTGTGATAAGAGACCTAGGGACACAGGTGGATAGTAGTCTCTCCTTTGATAACTACATTGCCACAGTACTCGGGAAATCCTTCTATGTGGCACACCACATCACAACAGGTGTGTCATCCAGAGCAAAGGAGAGCATTGTTTCCTCTAATCATCCCACATCAGACCTCTTATAAAGTACAACAACCTGTTTGGTATGTACCTCACAAGACTACAACAACTGGAAAGTCCACAGACTTACCTCACAAAAAGGATCACCAGCCTCAAACACCAGTTTTAAGACATTGCATATCACCTACTCAGAGCTGATCTCTGCCTAACATACACAGCCATGTCAAACCCAGAGCTGTTGGACATGCTACACATAAAGAAATCTCAGTCCCTCCAAAACACATGCTCCAGGGAGCTAATCCTTGTCACCAGAATAGAAAGAACATGCTGGAGGGATAGATTACTGTCCATAACACCTTCCATACTCTGGAACAAATTACCCATGTATGTGAAACACAGCTCCTCATTAGCCTTCTTTAAGATAAATAGTGACATTTGGATGGTAAATATGAAACCCACCCTGCGATTCACCTCTGTGTGTTTGCTCAACAGGGGCACTGGACATTATTTGGCTTGTGTGTTGAAAGTCAGGGAATCTTGTTGGCTAGGCTTATATAGGCCGTAGGGCCAATGGCCTAGTATCTACCTATGAACCTATGCACCTTCATATATATCTATCTATATATATGTATATATATATATATATATATATATATATATATATATATATATATATATAGATAGATATATATATATATATATATATATATACACATATATATATATATATATATATATCGACATATATACATATACATATGTGTGTGTGTATATATATATATATATATATATATATATATATGTGTGTGTGTGTGTGTGTGTGTGTGTATGTAGTCATATAACATGCAGTGGAGACATACCTCAGAATCATACATATCAACCTCTTAGTGCAAGACTAATGAACAAAGGCAGTACAAAGGTTGGGAAATGGGCCACATATATGGACAGAATCAGAATATTGCTGTCATAACTGAACAGTTGCACAGCAATAGGGACAGTATCAGCAGAACTGCTGGAATGATATGGGGATGGGAAATTACATGTATGTCAGTCTTCACTGACATAAATCCTTGCATCATAACAGTGTTACCCAGAGAAATGCAAATAATCTGTGGAACAGTAACAACGTATGGGCCAAACACCTGGACAGTCTTCAAACAGCCAGGCGGTGGAGAAGTATGCTCACAACCCTGTAGTGCAGTGAATCTGGAACAAGCCAGACAAAGTAGGGGGACACAGGTGTGACAATAGAGACATATCCAAATGATGTGAGTAGATAAGGTGAGAAGGTTGTTGTAGTAACACTGTTCCTGCTAACATATATTGACAGAAATATCACCGTAGTGCATTTTACAGTGAATGTCTGGAAGCCAAAAGAAAGCACCACCTTAACAGATACAAGCATATATAATCTGAGGGTTATGCTACTGTGCTGTGGAGATGCTATACATTACTATTGGAGGCCCTGTGGTCGTCTCCACTATCTGCTGCAACCATGTTGTCATAAGTACCTTTACAGGTGTAGAGGAGAGATCACAGCCTTTGGTTGAGGCTGATAAGGGAGTATTCGCAGACCTGGGAAGTCACCTTAATCCTCATGAAATTCCTCCTTCTGTTGTAGGGTTTCTTTATGGCAGGGGACCACCAGATTGGCTTCCTTATTTCTGAGGAGAGTATTTTGGTTGGATTGCATATGGTGAGATCTATGCATTTGTGTGTGTGTTCGTATAGTGCATTGTTGTAAGATTCTGTGGTCATGCAACTAGTCTCCATCTGCATGGGTGCCATGCAGCAAGCCACCTCTGTTTGTATGTGCCCAAAGTTAACTTTGGAGAAAATTTCATGGTGATTGCCTTTGTAGGGGGTGGGAGGGATGTGGAATTCCAATGTGATTAGTTTGTGTTAGGAATTAACCAGGGAGGAGTTGACTATTGGTGTAGAGCAACATTTGCCCATGTTATTAATGACCAGGTCAAGGATGTGGATACCTCTAGTAGGAGTAAAAAATAGCATGTCCAGGGCATTGGAATCAATGAATCCCAGAAAACATTGGCCAAGTGTATTGGTACATGAGTAGTTTTTCCATTTAATGGTGGGGTAGTTGATGTTGGCCAGTATTAGATTGTTAGGTTGGAACATAATATTCCCCAGGGTGCTTAGGAATGGGGAGTGTGAGTCTTGGGCCATGTTTGTAGACCTGCAGCAGGAGATGGCCTGTATTTCTGTCTTAGCCAGTGTTAGCTGCACCTGAAGTATCTCACTGGAGGTGTGCGCATCCATTATGAATATTGAAATACCACCACCCTTGCAGCTGCAGTCCAATTTCGGGGTCACACAGGTGTGGAATGAATAATAGCCTGGTAGTGCATGTGTGCTTCCTGATGCCTTGATCCAGTTCCCTGTTACAACACAAATGTTAATGTTCTCCAGTTTAAGGATTGCTTTGAGCGAGTGCATTTTTAAATGTAGACCTCTAGTGTTGAGCAGCATGATCCTCATATTATATTTGTTTGTAGCTGTTACAGTGCTAATGTGGTCTGTGGAACACTGCCTAAAAAGCCACTATATGAGTAGCAAGAGCCTTGGCCAGTATCTGGAAGCCCAGGGATGACAGATGCAGGACATCTCTGGCAAAGGATCATGGTCTGTCAAACATATCATCCCAGGTGCACAGATAGTGGAACCCCTCTATATGATACCAGAGATGTTGTCAATTGTTGAGAACAATTGTTTTCAGCTTGTACTGTGGTATCAGTCTGGGTGATGGTAGGATGCTGCTCAGGACTAGGGTCATACCCGTCTGGGCTACATAGTCAGCGGGCTCCTCCATGTCTGTTTCCATATAGTCCAGAGAGGTACATCTCAGGACATTCACACCCACATATACAATGACAGAGTCATATGTGTACCTGTTGTTGGAGGACCTCAGTGTGTGTGTTATGTGGTGGATCCTGGTGCCAACAGCCAACTGACTGTCACATTCTCCTTTTTTGACCTAGTGAGTGGGACATCACTGTTCCTCACTATCAAATCAACTATGCCTATTGTTTTGGCCGTGCTGTTTTGCCTTAGGCACTTTGGTTGAGTAGCACACTGTTTAGGAGATATATGTGCCTTGTGATTAGTGTTGTGTGGTGGTGGTGGAGTGCATGTCTGCCTTGGAGGTCTCTGCTGTTTATGCAGCTTTTCATTGAGATCCTCCACAAAGGTGGATGTGTTGTATGTGTTTTTATATGAAAGCAATGCTGCATGTGTTCTGGAGGGCTATGTTTTCCATGTAGTGTGGTGCAAGTGTTGACCGTCTCCTCTTGACCAAATATTCTGGTCTTGGCTGGGGAGTGTGTGGCTTCCAATTTGGATGTATAGGTGCATCTCTTGTAAGTCAGTGTAGAGAGGTAAGAGGTGAAGGTTGTCAGTGTACATGAGGCATTTGCGACATTGCCTCAGGATAGCCAAGTTCAGCAGGTTAATAGGTGAAAGCACAGGGAACTGAACTGTAGACATGCTTGTAGGGTGGCCATTAATAATAATTACTGGAGCTGTTTCATCCTAGAACACTTAGTGCTGTTACCATGCTTGTGTGGTAAAATACTTGCTACAAGACATCTGGTAAAGTGCTAAAGTAATACGCTATTGAAAGTGCCAGAGAGGAGAGAACTAGCATATCTAAGTGACACATTGAAGGGCAGACTTGGGCAACACTCAGAAGATAACATACAGTCCTGGATACAGCAATTCTGTATCTGGTCTAGACTAGTTAAAGGAAAGGTAACTAATTAGCATTATTTTAATAGCCAAATGTCTGGTATAATTAATATATATATATATATATATATATATATATATATATATATATATATATATATATATATATATATATTTGTGTGTGTGTGTGTGTGTGTGTGTGTATGTAGCATAGCTGGTGTACAATAGATGTTTGAGTGCATATCACATGTCCAACAACCCATGTATACAAATGTATCCCATAAAGTATACTTACACCCCTTGTTACTGTAATAACAGCACATATAGGCATGTTATGTACAGGAAATAATATACACCTGGCCTGCAACAAAATATACAGTCCTTGAACCTGTACACAATAGTCAAAGCATATAACTACTAAGCCATCTGAGCTGTACTATTTTATGATGTTCTCAACCTTAGCATGCAGTGCAGTCAGTTTATCATAAGCAAGGAAGACTGTGGAATTAGTATTAATTTAGTTATCAACTTGCAGCACTTTCAGAGCCAAGAGCACCTTAGTACAATTCTGGACCATGACAGATGAAGTTGGGAGACCAGTCTATGGACATACAAACACATTGGTAATGATACAAAGGGACCCATGCCACTATCTGCTGCCATCCCCTACACAGTACAATTAATAAGTACACAGTACACTGCTACAAAATCAGGATACGCCATATAAAATAGCCAGACATACATTGATCTCATAGCAATATAACTAAAATGATTGAGGATAGTAAAACAACAGACAACCAGCCATCAATACACACAAATGTTTTAATGTGTTTTGCCGTCAAGTATTACAACATTACAAAAATAATTGCCTGAAATGCAGAAAACAATTGACACTTAATTACGTATTTTCTTAAATAGCTTCCACTTACACAGTTAACCCCTTAGGGGATACAGTATCAAATGATACAGTGTAAATTGATTCTTCACACAACAATGGTTCTAAGTGTTTGATGAAACTGGGAAACAGACCGTTTCCAAAAAAGTACATTGTAATCCACTACAGTTCCCATGGTGAAATGTATGACAAGTAACAGCTATAGAACGTTTGTCCATGTAATAACTAATATCTCTCACATGTTCTAACAGACTGATTCTAAGCCATGCCCTACTATTCCGCAGACCCACCTCTTGACTGTACAGGGTTCTACGTACTGTCCAACCTTTGCACTCATATGTATGGCCTCCTACCTCCCTTAATGTGTTTTATTCCACAATAACAATGGGATGATAGCAGGGATGTCACTCAGCACTACATACTGATAGACCATACCCATCAACCTTCTACTGCATGACAACTGGACAAAGCCTGTCATATAAGTGGAGGTCAGAGGTCCAAACACAGGGCCATATTTGATATACTGCTGTTATACGCTGAGAAAGTTGCTGGTGTTACAGGGTTGGTTGCAACATCTCTATTCTGAGGGATATGAAGTCAGAAACACATATGGATGTTGCCATTTACTGGCAGCAATGACCGGAGTATGCCACTGATTTGCCAAGGACAACACCTGTCTGGTTAAAGCACAAAACATAACAGGCAAACCTCTGGCCATTATGTGGATAGGCTTACAGTTCAGAGCTATGCAGACACATAACTTTGTTAGACTGACATCCATGCAGAAGAAGCATGTACACACAACGCCTGTAAAACTAGCAGTATTCACACCATATGACAGCAATACTCACATTTGGTCCCTAAGTCTGTAACCTTCTCCACCATTTAGTTGGCCTGTCTCCACAAGTCTTGTTGTAAGCATTACTCCCACCTGCTGTGTGTAACACTCAGTAGCCATAGACCTTCAGGATGTGTTCCTCACAGCCAAGGCAAAGGGACAATGCCCACATTAAGTATTCAATTATAGGAGTGTGTTGCCATGACATTGGCTATTGAAAGAACTACCCAGCTGCTCTGCATGCAATTAGCATGTGGGGAAAACCAATTGGTGCGCAGGCCATCACCTAGTCAAGAGCATTACCTGCAAAGGGAATGCAGATACCCATTCCAAACATATGTCTACCAGTACTCCATGATGGGAAACAGAAAGACGTGGAGCAACCTGCTGATAAAACCCAATGCAGTGTGAAATAATAAAAAGGTATATGAAACAAGTCAGCATATAAGTGAATGTAGTATGTGTTTTCTAATAATGGGAAATAGGATTTTGACAGATTTATGTCTGAGCGAGACTTGCTGTAGTGGTTACCTGCTAAACAGCACCTATGGCCATAACATCTGCCTCTCTCTGCTGTGACATGGAACACAGCTCAGGACCCTAACTCACCCCAGGAAAGGACAGCTCACACATGACAAACACTGGAGTCTCTGTCAAACACTACTGACTGTGCCACTGCTAGGCCAGCTACAGGGATATTGTATATATCCATATGCTACCAGTGAATATGAGTATGATACACATGTTTGTCGTGTAAATCTATGAGAACTATATAGTGTGTATACAACTTCCATAGCCAGAAAACTGGCAGATTCCACACATGGTCAGGGGTGCTCATAGGTGGACTGCTGCCCATCATGGCCCTGCCACAAGTGCCACAGCAGCTGTCACCTTTCACATATTTTCGACTGTCATGGAGGCACAGGGACATGTCAAATCTAACACTGGACATATTCTCAGGGTCACAAATGCAACTTTTTATGCTATGTGTAGCAACATCCTTGATCTTGGAGATGCCCACCATTATTATGCTGAGGTCAGAGATAGACAGTTGGGTGAGATTGTGGCAATTGTCAACTGTAGAATGTCTGTGCCACAGCATATGGCAGAAGTTAGGCATCAGCCATGTGGACGTACTGGGATTACAATGGTGTAAAACTGTAAACCATGGCCACATTTGTCACTCAAACAGACATAGTCAGAATATTGATCTCACACACACATAAACATACACATTTGGCAAAACTGGGATTAGAAACTCTACCTACCTAGGTCTTGCTATTTAAGTGCTCTTTATTTATTGTACACGCCATGGAGAAAGTAGGGTGAAGTGCCTACAGTCCCTCTAAGGTGAACGACATCCACTGGCCTTGCACAGTGTAGTAATGGGAGATGTCCTGGGTGAGAATGGCCAGGAAATACTATCAGCTGCAAAAATATACACAATGACCATCACAGATATAGCTATATACACATTTGCTGCACCTGCAGTTAGCAGCCCTGCCTATCTCATCATTCAGTCCATACTGTTACAGAGTTTTGGCACACAGCACATGCCTTATTGGGCTGAAGAGTGTCATCACTCACCTGTATGGTCGATGGTGACAGCGGTCCTCATACAGTGGACCTTGGGACATGTACTGGGGTTTACCATGGTGTAAACATATTACACCCAGCACCCCACCCACATTGCTTATAGTACTCACTCATACCCATGATAATGCTATGACAAACCCACAATCACACATTTACCAGGAATGAAATGCAAACCTTTGCCTGCCTATGTAATTATTGCTATTACACTGATATGCATTTATCGCATGTGCCACGAAGCTAGTAGGGTGAAGATTGTCCCATGGCTCTCCTAAGGTGAGCAACATCAGCATCCCTTGTAATGTTTGGCACTGTGCAGTGCATTTGGAGAATGGGGACTCAGAATGCTGTCTTGTACAAATATGCACATTCACACACACACACTTGCAAACACACATACATACTCACATATGCCAGGACTCAGAGGGTAAACCACACCTGCTACTCACTGGCACAACAGTGTTATGCTGGTACTGCAAGCTCAGGGTAGACCATAGGGTGAAGGGTGTCACAAGGTACATTTACAGTGCAGTACAGCAGCAGCCCTTTCTAAGTATAGCACTGGGGGGGGGGTGTAGTGGGTGAAAAGGTCCTCAAAGTATTTTCAACTACAAGTTTACAAACTCACTAACACTGTTATGCTTAGTAACGCACAAAGACACATTTTTCAGTACTGAGCTCCATTGGTGCTGGTATCCCTGGGTGTGTACCAGGCTAATGTTCATGGACATATGAGAAGAATAGGGCATGTGAGTACACTAGTTATCATGGCACCTGACATTTGTCAGCATGCCATCTATCGACTACTGCCACTTGAGTGATCCCCAGAGTGACAGCTATATTCACCATCCACTCATCTGGATTTCTATTGAAAAGGGACAGTGAGGTGTTTTGATCGACATGTATGCAACATATATCACATAATGTGGTGATTGTCTGGGTTATAGACCTGTCCCCAAGCATGTTCTGTTGAATGTGGTAATGCGGTTGAGGTATCCATGCATGGTGTGTATACAGATTGTGGTTTCCTAGCTGCAGCATTTGTAACACAGCTGGGCAGACATGGCATTGTCAGTCAAGCAGGGATTGCCTGTAAGAAGCCAGTATGTGACCAGGAACACCCGGAGGTTTTGGGCTCTTTCCATATCAGACAATTGCTTCATGCCTAGGGTCATACATGTCAGGTACACTTGCAGCCTACCCAGTTGCTGAAGGTGTGTACTGAGTTACATGGAAAGTGGGCCACTGGACCTGCTGATTGGCTTAATGAGCAGGGAGTAAAGGGAGACATTGACCTCTTCATTCCTGGATGACACACCCTTAGTTATGCAATGTGCCACATGGAAGGACTTTCTGTCCACAGTGGCAGTGTGGACGTCAGAAGAGAGGTTGCTGTCAAGCTGTTTTCACAGACCTCCTATAAGGACATCTGTCTCCATTGGACTACCACCAATGTGGTCATTTGTGGACAACACATTGATTATTCAACAGGGGAATGGGAAACATTTCTTGACATTGAGACTAAGGCCAGTGTTCTGACAACAGGTGGAGGTGTCAGTGGAAACTTTATCCAGGATGTTAACATAATGTGGAGATGTAAACAGACTCCCCCCAGTTAGCAATTGTCTGCAAACATTGTTAACCACATTTCATTACTGTTGGGCTGGATATCAGATCCATACACAACACACAAGACTAGAAACAGGACAAGAATCTGTGGTACTCCACACATGACTATTTGGCAGTCTGACACCACTCATGACTATTTTGCAGTCTGACATGTAGTCTACTGCTTTCACACTGTGCGATCCATCTGTGAGCCCATTTGCAGACCACTTAGTGACATAGGGATTAATGAACAGATGAGTGTGTTCACCTATGATTCCTGTGTGTGGAATTGTATCACATGACTACAATGGCCACATATCCTGTTTTGGACTCCATATTGTTCTATAGTAATATCACATAACAAACAGATTATAGGACTGAAAAGTGTCCACAACTACCACAAAAGTGGGCCCTGTACAGTGGACCTTTGGTAGTTTGCTGGGTGGACCACCCAAAGTATAGCAAAACCCACTGCCCAATGGATATGGATCACAATGTTAATGACAAAACCACAGACAGACACACACACTTGCCAGGACCCAGCTTCAAACCCCTACCTAACTATCTTACTGCACTATAGTATTACACATTTATCAGATGCACCATGACACTTATATTGTTGAGTGCTGTCCAAAGGTATCTTTAAAGGTGAGTGACATCAGCAGCAGGGATAAAGGAGGGGAAAAGGGAAGTGTAGTAAGTGCCAATGGGCTCAAAATTATGTCTATAACTACACACACACTTTTACATTTGCCAGGACTGAGATTAGAACTCCTACCTAACTAGCTTACCGCACTATAGTATTACGCATTCATCAGATGTGCCACAAAGCTTACATACTTAAGAACTGTCCAAAGGTATTTTTAACAGTGAGTGGTATCAGCAGCAGTGATTAAGGAGGGGGAAGGGAAGTGTAGTAAATGCCAATGGGCTCAAAATCATGTCTCTATAACTACAGACACTCTCACACAAACACACACACTTTTACATTTAACAGGACTGAGATTAGAACTCCTACCTAAGTAGTTTACGGCACTATAGTATTACACATTTATCAGATGCATATGTGAGATCTGTCCAAAGGTATCTTTAACAGTGAATGACATCAGCAGCAGTGATAAAGGAGGGGGAAGGGAAGTGTAAGTAAGTACCAATGGGCTCAAAATAATGTCTCTCTAACTACAGACACTTTCACACACATTTACATTTGCCAGGACTGAGATTAGAACTCCTATCTAACTAGTTTACTGCACTATGGCATTACACATTTATCAAATGCATATGTGAGAGCTGTCCAAAGGTATCTTTAACAGTGAGTGACATCAGCAGCAGTGGTAAAGGAGGGGAAAGGGAAGTGTAAGTAAGTGCCAATGGGCTCAAAATCATGTCTATATAACTACAGACTCTCATACAGACACATGTTTACATTTGCCAGGACTGAGATTAGATCTCCTACCTAACTAGTTTACTGCACCATGTATTACACATTTATCAGACACACAACAAAGCTTACATATTTGAGAGCTGTCCAAAGGTATCCTTAATGGTGAGTGACATCAGCAGCAGTGATAACAGAGGGCAATGTAAAAAGGAGTGAGTGGAAATGGCCTCACAATCATTCACCTATGAACACACACACAAACAGACACAAATTTCAGTTTGACAGGACTGTGATTAGGATCGCTACATAATTAGTTGTTGGTACTCTACTGTTACACAGTTAGCAGAAGCACAACAGAGCCTATAGGGCTGAGGGCTAACAAAATGAATTTGTACAGTGACTGACTGCAGCACATGTTTTGATATTAGGTAATGGGATGTGTACTGGGTGGGGATGGAGTAAAACAGCAATTCTTTCACACACAAACAGTGGGCAAGACCGAGATTCGAAACCCTACCTATCTACTTATTTGCTTTCGTAAGTTATGGATTTATCCCATGCACTATTGAACTTACAGAGTTGAGGTTTGTCTGAAAGTACAGCTAAGGTGACAAACATCAGCAGATAGTGTAGAGTGGAACTATGGGATGTGCACTGGATGGGGAAAACTTCATAATGGTAATGTCTCTCTCACTGTCTGTGTCTCTGTTTCCCATGTGTATGTGTGTGTGTGTGTGTGTGTGTGTGTGTGTGTGTGTGTGTGTGTGTGTATGTTTGAATTATTATAATATGTTGGCCTTAGATATGTGTGCATATCACAAAAAGCAGATGGGGAATTACCACATATCTGCCACCTACAGCTGACTGTGGGTTTTCCTGTCCAGTGTGTGCATGTGTGTGTGTGTGTGTGTGTGTGTGTGTGTGTGTGTGTGTGTGTGTGTGTGTGTGTGTGTGTGTGATGACCAATCAGTTTACATTTTGGTCTGTGTGCATAGACATCTGCAGATAATAGATATCTATGGTCCACTGTGGTGTCAGACATGGGCATGCCCAGTGTGAGTTTCTATGTTGAGTGTGGGGATCCATTCTCTAAGTATTATCTTCTGTATTGCATGTAGGGATCCATTCTCTAAGTGTGGGAGCATGCCCAGTATGACCTTCTATATTGCTTGTGGGAATCCATTCTAGGGAGAGTTGGACACCAGTCCATGGTTTTGTGTGCTACAGCTGCACCTAGGAAGCTATTTTTTCAGGATATCTGTAGATAGGTTGCCAATATGGAGACACAACTGGTCCAAACATGGGGGGATACCGTGTGTAACTATGTTTCCTATTACTGCCTGTGTTGCTTGTGTAACATGTTCTGTTTTAAAATAGACTTTTGTACCTATGTACTGTTTTACAGTGTAATGTAGTGTGTCATCAACTACTGACAGATATCATTGTTTGCTCACAGTTATTTACCAGGGAGATACAAGAGCAATGCATTAGAGACCAATATTGTGAGGGGAAGACTAGACATTGTGGCACAATCCTGTAATTGTGGAGGGGTGGCTACAGACAATTGAGTGATGGGTCTGTGTAAATGGTCCAGCACCTTGGTGCTAAGCTGGTTGTGGATCCTCTTCTTGTACATTTCTCAGCTTAACTGAATGGCCATATCCTGCTGTGGGCATACCACTCAGCTGTACAGATTTGGTCAGGTTGTCCAAATGCAGGACTCATATTTCTGGTGGATTTCTCTTCACATTGTGGTTTACAAGCAGGTTTGTGGTTATGCATTCATGGGTTTGCACACAGGGGGAAGTATGAGCAGACATTTGATTTTCAGACTTCACATACTCCATGATACCCATGAACTTATGCCCCCCTCCCTCTGTAATTCTTTCTTTTTCCCAACAGTGTGGTAGCAATATCTCAGATGTATTTCTAAAGTCTGTCTTTTATAGTAGCAGTATTTATGTCTTGGTCCACAATTCTTGCACTAGAACATGGAGAGGCATGCTACTGGCATTTTTCAGCATGGCCTGGCATTTGTTTTCTGCTTAATGTGTCATGTTTTTAGTCAGGACCCTATGACATTCCATATGATAGCACTATGGGTGAAGCATATGATGGCACTATGGGTGAGCCATGGGCATTTGCCAGAGGCCTGTTGACCACATGAGAGTGATGCAGCTCACTGCATTTTGTCACTCAGACGTTACCAGGCTGCAAGCCAGTGGACTTCCCTGGGGTGACATGGGCCAGTGGGTGAGGTGCTCCTGGCAGTCCTTCTAGTTCATAGTGATGCATCAGTCTGGATGTGTGCAGAGTGCTGCCTACAACTAGGGACACACCTGCATGGGACGCCATGTCAGCATGCTGCATCCTTTGTGTATTCCATAAAAGACGTGCTGATTCTGACATTATTCCCAACAGCAAGGATATGACTGATGAAATACCTGTGGCTGTTCTGGGGGGGTGGACTGAGTGCATGTGCGATATGGATACGTATGGCACCTGACTCACAGATATGACTGGGACCTTCTCCTTCTCTTGCCTTGTATGTGGACATCATCAGCGTGTCATTACTTTATAACTGTGGTTTACATGGGCTGCCAGTGATTGGGCATACAACCAGTATTCCATATTAGACAGACAACTAATGTGATGCTAACCTCTATATTTAATTCCAAAGGTGTGTGCAGTTCATAGTTACTTTCTAGGCACTGCATAGAGTTCTTCCACCTGTGTACTGTTTCTATGTATGGATCCCTGTTCACAGCTTGTCCAGCTTTCTGACAGTAACACATATTGACATCTGGACAGTGAGTGTGTACAACTAGTAACATAGTTGTAGCTGAGAAGCAGATTGGTTGACACTGCAGTTGTTGGAACATGGCCCTATCAAACACAGTACTGTACCTAGACCACTGAGACACAACATCCAGGCCTGCATGCTGTCCACTTCCAGACAATATTAAACACTCACAAAAGATTGGCACACTGACCCCTGCATATAGTGGGCATGCAGGAATTATCATGTTGATTGGAACAGCTCAGGCAATCTGTGCTCCACTGATATTACTCTACAAACTTACATGTTACTGTCATTTATACATGGGGTTGGAGGGCACACCTGACAACTTTCCACATTTGCACTGACTGCACTGGTATTTCAGTTATAACTCTGTTTGCTTCCATTTAGTATTGTATTGTGCCCTATCTTGCTGATTGGAGGTATTATCAGTGGAGTACTCAAGTTAGATTGTAATGGCATACCTTTCAGTTATAGACATCTTACTCTTCAGAACTATACTGCAACTGCCAGATCTGTTGTGGTATGTATGTGTAGGTCTGTGGGGGGGGGGGGGGGACTGTTCACCATTGCCAGCATTTGTGGAGCTTTGCCTGACCTTTATTTCTGGTCATCTGCATCTGTCCTGCTGTGTGTGGCTGGTGGTGGGAAGGGGAATGCTCACTGACATCCATGTCTGTGACCTTTGGACATCCACAGTTAGTTGAGCCATCACATGTACTGCAGTGGGGGTTGTCACCCTAAGTACTACTGCCTAGTATGGGGACACCAGTATTGGTTATGGATTTCATGTTGTCCCATATAGCTGTCAGCTAGCTGCTGCTATCCCATTTAGCCGACCGATTCCCTTGCATGCTTGCATCCATAGCATAGATATAACTATCAGAATATAGTACTCCATTCAGTAATTCAAGATAAGGGTGACATACCTTGTGCCTGGGGTGGTATTGAGGATGATGCTGGAGGGCTGACTATGTAGGATGCACGCAGAACACTCCCTATACCTGGTAAAGTACAGGCAGTGTCATGTTTGGCATCCCTTCTACTGTGTGTGTGTGAGTTGGAGAGAGGTATCAGTCCCAGGGTCATTACAGTGTCAGTGTATGTGCTATGCATTGCCTTTTTGCCAAGGCATAGACATACTGGGCATGCCTCTGTCTGCCTCTAGGGGCAGGCTCAGGATGTTCCTTCTCCAAGTCCACCTGTGTCTGTGGTGATCTTGGCAATGGTGGTAGGCTGTGTGCCTCCTCCCCATGTTGTTCCTGTTGTGGCTGTTTCCACAGGATCATACTGTGTAGCATGGCACATACTGTGAATATTTTTCCACAATTAGCTGGAGAGTACTGCAAGGCTCCACCAGATATATCAAGGCAGTGAAACCATGACTTGTGCATCCCAAACACACACTCTATAATGATCTGGTTTGTGCATGTGCCTCATTATGGCATTCTTGTTCGGGGGTTTGTGCATTTCTGATGGGTGTCATCAGCCACAGCTCCAGTGTGTAGCCAGCATCCCCCACTAGATGGCCAATTGGGATGTCCCCCCTGGCAAACCCCTGATACGGCTGTGAGGAATTCCACATGTGGGAGTCATGATATCTTCCAGGGCTGCAGCACACACTTGGATGATAATGTCCTGGGCATTGCACACAATCTGGCAGTTGATGGAAGGCAAGAACTTGCGGTTGATGTAGACCCTACCCCGCTCACTGGGTGGTGCTTTGATGTGGATGTGCATGTGGTCTATGGCACCCAGTACCTGTGGGTATTCAGCTACATGGTGGAGGAGACACATATTGCTGGTGAATTCCTCACAGGTGTTAGGGAAGTGGATGTGTTCACAAACATGTGGTAGCATGGTATCCAGGAACTGATGGAATACTCTGGATGCAGATGCCTGTGACACCCCCATGATATCCCCAGTAGGTGTTTGGACAGTACTTGTAGCTAGTATTCTTAAGGCTACACTTACCTTAGTATCCACTGGGATGGATTCCCCTCTGTTTGTTCTGGATGTGAGGCGATGCTGGCACAGCTCCAAAATTTGCTGACATATGTCCCTGTCCACCCTGTAATACACTACAATCTCTAGGTCATGTAGCCCCTGATAGGTCACTCTGGATCTGAACACTCTCCTCCTCCTCCTGAGTCTGCAGTGGTTGGCAACATTATCCTCCTCATCACCATCAGCCTCCAGCACATGATGATGTATCAAAGCAAGCCCCTAGCATTGTGTCCATTTAAATTCCCAGGTTTACTCTGAAGGTGCAGAGTTTGTGGGGAAATGCAGACTGAGGGGTATTTCCATACTTTCTAGTGGTGTGATGTTTCTGCTGCCTGTCATATTCACTGTTTCTGATTCATTCCAGATGCCAGTTTACTTGCTCATGGCTTGTATTTAGCCACTGTGAGTGTTAGACACATTACTGGTGATTTGTGGATGGTTGCCTTTATTCTGCAGTTGCCCTTTTTGTAATTAATTTTACTTGCATCTCCTCATATTTACAGCTCTGCAGCTACCTGCCAGCTATATTATATTTGCAGGGCCCATTCTGAGTTGCAAGACTCCCATAGTACTGATTTCTATATCGGTTCACCTTTATTTTGTGCTGTTGCCCTTTAATTCTATTTTGCATGTCCTCCCATCTTCAGCTCTGCAGCCACCTGTCAGCTGTATTATTCGAGTGCTTTCATTGGCCAGTTGTGGGTTGCAGACTCCTATATTATTGGTTTGTACAGCATTTCCCTTGTTCTGATACTTCCTTTGCCTTTTACTTCTACCCTTCCTCTTCCAGCCTGTTGGTTGTGTAAACAACACGATTTGTCCCTCCCCTGCATGTGCACACTCTCTTCATTTCATGGAGTATGAGTACACAGCCTCAGATACACCCACTCTCCTAGCTGTGCACCCTCTCTCCTATCTGTGCTTAGCTAAGCAGATACCAGGCAACAGGGCTCCAATGTGCTTCCAGCAAGCATGACACACCCCTTTTCTTGTTCCTTGCTCCTCCTGTCTACATAATGGTGTTAGAGCACCTGCACGGTTAGGTGCAGTCTGACACTTAGAAATTTTCCCCTCCAACCTGTGATTCAGTATAACTCCCCTCATTTGCATAAGACTGACTGCTAATTCCTAGTAAATACACTCACACTGAGCCTTCCCCCTTAGCAACCACTATTCCCTGGTATTGCTTATGTATGCATGCCATTGACTATAATGGCAAAATAATGAATTGTGCGATAAAGGCTAATTTCACCTTTTTTTGGTATTTTCGGCCTGATCCCCTTGGCGCGCTGCTGCCCTATGCTTAAACGTCCGGAATCGGCCCAAAAAAAGTTGTAATTTTATAATATTTATTCTATTTTTCATGCCAATGGCCATATATTTGGCCATTGGCATGCCTAACCCTTATAATGCATGCTTTTGTATGAGCTGTCATGCCTCCATTTTGCAGTTTGCAGAAATGTATTCAGCTACTAGCTGAATACATTTCTGCAGTCTACACTATTCCTGCATGGACACCTGCCTGCTTTCTGGATCACTAATTCACCTCATTTGCAAGGTTTTCTTCAACAGATGGTGTAATTAGCATATATGAGCTGTGTCTATGCAGAAATAGTGTAGGAGTGCTCATGCACACGCCGGGCGCTCTATCCTGGATCACTCGGCGGCCATATTGAGTGCAGCAGCTCTTGCAGTATTCCTGCACACCATGTAGAGCTTGCTGAATCCTGGGGTCTATGTGCTCTTAAGGGAATTTTCACTTTACTTGTCATCCTCCCAGTGTGTACATTCCCCACTGTTGTCAGTGGTGAGGATTGAGGCTCCTTCATTACTGGGCCAGCGCTGGGACATCACAGGGGGCACATTTCTATGTGCAACATGTATCTGTCCATTTAAAACTGTTTGTTGTAGGACATACCAAAAGCCAGATAAAATGCCTCAGTGGGCCAGATTGTGGCCCTTGGGCTACCTTTTGGACACTCCTGCTATAGACCAATAACTTGCCTACTGACAATATACAACTTATATACTCAAAATGATGCTGGCGGAGTTTATAGTAATTTGGAAAAAAATTCAATCATTGCAATAAAACAAAAGGGTAACAAATGAAAATCATATTAAACAAAGGACCACTTGTTGCTATACAACATCATACTAGAGAACTGTAACATGCAAAAGTATCTAAGTATGGGATGGATAGATTACAAAAAAGCATCTGACAGCATCCCACATTCATGGATTAAGGAGTGCTTAGCAATGTATAAGTTACACCCTACATTGATCTATTACATTACAATGACCATGAATGAATGGTGAACCACTTTTCAGTTAAATCACGACAAAGGGCACATTATTATTCCAGAGATAAAAATTCAAAGGGGGATATTCTAGGGTGATTCTCTGTCACCGCTCTTGTCTTTCTTGCCATTAAGCTGTTTACTTAACCAGTTAGGCTACGGGTAACATTTGACTACCAGAAACCAGCTTTATTTAAAGACATCTCATTTACTTTTCATGGATGACTTAAAACTGCATAGTTTATCAGATGAGGAGATGATAGCACAATTACAAATGGTTAAAACTTTCTCAGATGATATGAAAATGTCATTTGGTATTGGTAAATGTGCAAAAGCAAAATTTAAACAGGAAAGCTGCAGCACCAGGAAAATAGCAGTTTGGGACAGGAATGTGATATAAAGGGACTTAAGCAGGAGGGAATGTATAAATGATTGGAAATGGATAAAGGACTGGCAATAAAACATGAACAAATGAGAATATAACTCAGTAAAGAATACTTCAGAAGACTAAAATTAATTTTAAAAACTGCCTTGAGCCCTAGGAGTGAAGTGCAAGCTATAAACCAGTTTGTTATTCCTATTCTTAGTTTTGGGATGCTTGACTGTCCCCAAAAAGTACCGGATCAGTTAGAAACAAAAACAAGAAAAAGACATCATGCTAATCAAATGATATATATAAAAATCATTGCAAAGCAAGACTGCATATTCCTCACTCTGAAGGAGGTATGGGCCTCCTCAAAACTGATTTAGTGTATAGATTTGTAATTGTGGGACTGCTTACATATCTGATGTACTTACCAAATCCAAAAATAAAGAAAGTTTTAAAACATGAGGAGAAAAAAATCTAAGACGTAATCTTTGCTTATTTTAGCAAAAGCATTTTGGTGTCAAGTGGGAATGGAAATTAATCTAGAAGTTGTCAAAAAACAGACAGCAAATGAATGTGCTTAAAAACAAAAGAAAGTCTAAAAGGATGAATACAGAATAAAGAAAATGTAGAAAATCCATAAATATAGTGACAAATATAGAGAACAATCTTGTGTTGACCAAGGTTTGACACAGGAATGGTTAGTGAGAGATGAATTAAAACCAAAATATGAAAGATTAATAATGGTAACCTATGATAGTGGACTACATTCACACTGATTATAAAGATTAATGAACATGTGGAAGAAACAGGCAAATGCAAATTATTAAAAAAATGACTGGAAACAGTTGCACATTTTGCTGCTGGATGTGATACTCTCATGGCAGAAGGCCAATATACTGAAAGATAGAAAAACGTGTGAAGACTGTTGCATTGGCTATTATGCAAACACTACAATATAGAATAGTTGAGAAGCACTGAAAACATGAATCACAAAGCAGTATAGAGAATAATGAAATGAGCTATGAAAACAAGATCGCCACTGATTCAAAGGACAACCACAAAGCATTCTATAGCTATGTCAAGAATCTCAGTGGCAACACCCAGATCTGCTCTGAGTTACAGCACAATGACACTAAATATACAGAACCAACTGATATTGCCAACATCCTGGCAGATAGGTTCAGTGCTAACTTTACCCCCCTCTCACCCCCTAAAGGGCCCATATCTATACAGGAAGAATGCAGAGTCCCTGTAATCACAACTTCACAGGTAAAAGCAGCACTCTCTAAAGCCAAAAACACAGCAACCATGGGACCGGACAACATCCCAGGCTGCATTTTACATGAACTTCAGAACGAACTGGCTCCCCACCTAAGTACCATGTCCAGTCATAGCCTCACATCAGGCTTTTTGCCCACTAAATGGGGCACAGCAATAGTTATCCCACTCCACAAAGGGGGAGCCACCACTGATCCTGGGAACTATTGCCCTATTAGCCTGACAAGCCTGCTCTGCAATGCCAGGGAATGTATCATCATGGAATTCATAAACAAAGACATTGGTAACCTCCAAACTCTGGACTCCACCCAGTTCAGGTTTGTGAAAGGCAGATCTTGCCTCCTGAACCTGGTTGACTTCTTTGAGGCAGTCACCAAAGCCGTAGACAAGGGTAAAGTGGTTAACACAGCCTATCTTGACCTTGCCAAGGCTTTCAACACCATCCCCCATTCTGGAATTATACCTAAACTCATTAAACTAGGTATAAATTCCTATCTCACAAGATAGGTTGCCAACTGGCTCACTGACAGAACCCACACTGTAAAAGTTGCAGACTCCAAATCTGACTTCAAACCATTGACAAGTGGAGTACCACAGGGTTCAGTCCAGGGACCTCTCCTGTTTGGTATCTACTTCTCTGAAGTACAGGCTAACACAGAAGGCCTCTGGCTAATGACGTTCGCAGATGACTACAAACTAGAAGCTATAGTTGAGTCCCCAAATGATGTGGACATCCTACAGAAGGGCCTCACTGAGACAGATGCTTGGTGTCAGAGCCATGGCCTCAAGCTCAATGCCAAAAAGTGCATTGTTATCTCCTTTGGTAAAAACTCTGTAGCCATGAACTACCACATAGGCGGCAGTCTAGTAACACTGAATGTGTGATAAGAGACCTTGGGACCCGGGTGGACAGTAGTCTCTCCTTTGATAATCACATTGCCACAGTAGTCAGGAAATTCTTCTACATGGCACACCTCATCACAAAGGGGTTCTCATCCAGGAAAAAAGAGGTAATTGTTCCCTTCTACTTGACACTCATTAGACTCATTATAGAGTACAACGCCCCTTTTGGAATGTACCTCACAATACATCTGCAACAGCTGGAAAGGCCACAGAAGTACCTCACAAAGAGAATTACTGGCCTCAAACAGATGCCCTACACTGATCATCTCAAAAAACTCCAGCTTTACTCTGTAGCATATCGCTAACTCTGAGTTGATCTCTGCCTAACATATAAAGCTATGTCAAACCCAGAGCTGTTGGACATGCTACACCTAAAGAAATCCCAATCCCTCTGAGCTACACGCTCTAGGGACCTAAACCTTGTCACCACAATAAACAGGACTTGCTGGAGGGATAGATTCCTGTCCCAGAGACTTCCCATACTCTGGAACAAGCTACCCATCTATGTTAAGCAAAGGTCCTCATTAACACTCTTCAAGAAAAATCTTGATGGATGGATGGGAAATAGGAAATACACCCCGGGGATCACTTCTGTCACTCTGCTTAACAGGGGCACAGGAAATTAACTTTCTTGGGTTGGCGTAAGCCAGGGAAATTTGTTGGCTAGGCTTACTTAGGTCCTTCGGCCAATAGCCTAGTACCTACCTATGAACCCACCTATGAACCTATGAAATTTATATCACAGGGTATCACCCACTTCCAATATTTAAAAAGCTAGATTGGAGAACTTCAAATATAGTATTCCATAGAAAAAGACTTGAAAAAGTAGCACTCATCATTGAAATTCCTACACCCAGTAATTATTGTGTCCTAAGTACAGACAGACTCAAAGTCATAAAATATCATGTTTTCAGGTAGAAACAAGGGCAATGTGGAAGAGAGATACACAAGCAGTTCCAATAGTAATAGGAGCAGTGGATCTAATAAACAGAATTTTTAGTGACCCTGTAAGAATTGCAGAAGTTGGGAATTCTGGGCTCTCTTTGGGTGCTGAGAAGAGCACTCTTGGCTAACATCAAAGACTGAAACAATACTAATTTTATGAGCTGTAATCATACCTTGACTTAGGAATGGTTTTAGAAACCCAAAAGATAGAAGTTAAGCTGAATGAGAATAATGTCAACACCACTAAAGTGGCCTCAGGTGATGTAATCCTAACTTCGTGAGCCAATGAGAGGCCAGGTTTAGAGCGTATCCGCCACCTATGAACTGTAAGTAATCCCTGTTTTATCTCCCCATGCAAAATGTTACTGTGTGCCATGCATATATTTAACACAATCCTATTTTTTTCTCCTCATCCCCTGTAGCAGGTGCAAAGAATGCACAGCAGCACAAGATGAGGCTGGAGAGCTTCAGAGATTATTGGGAGCGAGTATACCTGTTACAGGCAGTACAGGTATATATGCTAAGAATCTGGTCAGTTCTTATAGTTGTAGCTGGATAGCTATAGGTTTTCTACAGGGCTGTCACCTTATCAAGAGTCCAGATTGGTACTTTATTTTAAAAAAAACTAAGATTTGGCAGGGCAAATGATACTTACAAGCAGTGAGAAGGACTGTAGTTCAAGTTTTCAGCCTACATACATGATCAGTGTTTTAGGATGTCAGTAGTTTCTGATCTATCCTATAATATTAAGGTGTTTCAAATGCAAATGCAATAGTTTAATGCAAATGCAAAAACAATCTGAGGGATCTACTTTTTCCCCTTAGTATTTTGAGATATTTGATATTTTCCATGTTTTCATTTATTTATTTATGTATGTATACATATATATATATATATATATATATATATATATTTTTTTTTTTTCATAATGTAACTGGCCATACAGGGAATGTTCTACATAAAGAAGACAGGCATTAACCCTTGATTTATACAATATTGGCATTTAGGTTGTATGGTTTAATACTGTCAGGCAGCATTATGGATGGCTGATGCTATATATGTCTGGAGAGCACATGCTTCTGCCGAGTTATTCATATAGTGTGACATATTAAAACGGTGTTTTCTTATGATGTCTGTGGGTTCAGTTCCCCCTTTCTAGACTGTTTTGACATGTATGTTGATTGGTCGTTATGTTTATTTTACTTCAGAGTACTACAGATACTACAATTTATGGGAAATTATATGTGATCTGTAGTCTCTATATCATTGGTACAAATCTCACACAACTTTATCTTGATGATATTAATGCATGTTCTCATTGATTGTCTAAGAAACTCAGCAGACTGACCATTTGGCTTAAGTATTGTATATGCTAATTGCTACAGGTTTGATTCCCACCCCTTGCTTAAGAATTGTGGCATCACACACACTTTGTAATAGATGTTGATTGGCATCTGAAGTACTCCACCTATAACATTGTGATGTACTCCACTCAAAAGCCAAACTCAAGAAACGAAAAACAGAAATGAAAACTTCACGGCTGAGGTATAAGGTGATCCAACAACTTTAATCAAATAAAAGAAACAAATGTTTGTTGGAGCCTCACAATCGCTTTGCACACAAATAGACATCAAAAGTCTTCCACGTAGCATTGAGGAGCTTACTGGTTTAGTACAGCTACTTTCCCAGAGAATGGATTCCATAACTCCAGGGCAGAGAATGGGCTCTAACACAAATCAGGGAGAGATGGGACCCTCAGCCAGAAATGCAATGGATAACTTAAACAATGACCCTTCTGATACTACTGGGTTAAGTAATAATAACTGCACTGGTCCAGCTTTAAACAGTAATGCGAGTTTTCCTATTCTTAATGATTGGTTGCAAAAAAAAAAAAAAAGAAACGGTCAATTTTGAAATAATGGTCAACAGGGATCAAGACATATTGTGAGACCTGATGGAAGAGATGGACTATAAACTGTTGAAAGTAAAAAAAGTACAATTGGAAAACACCTACTTGAATGAATGTATACGGACCTGTAGGGTACTAAGGGGTTTGCGAGTTTGGAAGCACCCTACAGTTCTCATAACAGATTCGGCATTGCATAAAGAACTGATAGAGATGTTTAATTGACACAGTTGTGAATACATGGACGTCCTGGTCAAACATAATACCTTACAGATGGCGGGTTTAATCCAAGAGACTGGTGAGTTAGATACAACTATAGTTAATGATCCAGATTTAGTGAGATATAAATTTGATTATGGAAGGATTTTTAGCAGCATTGATAATAAAATCCAACATTTATGGGGCCAAAAAATGAAAAGACTAGAAAGAGACCATAATGAATATAATGAAGGTGTAGCTTATCCAAACCTTCTACCAGCACAAGTGTGGGGAAGAAAACATTTTAATAACAGACAAGGGCATGTGGAGGTTAATGCGCTACACGACATATGACAGCCAACAACGATTTCCAATGCAACAAGGAGTACCAACAATGGTAACCAACATAAGAACAATTTTTATTTTTTTTATATCAGACAGAACGCCTGCAGCTACAAAGATCGGAGAGGCTAAAAAAGTGCCAGCAGGTGAATCAATGGAACAACAGCAACCACTTGTCTCAATCCATGACTAACCAATGGCAATCCAAGAACCAACTACACCTCAGTCATCACAACCAATGGAATCACCAGCAGCAAAGATGAGTGATTTGTTAAATGAGAATGTAATTGATACAGTATTGGATGAAGGGAACTGTAAAATATTTACGAATGAATCTGATGATTTTAAGGTATACAATTATATGGATTTAACTATTAGCAAAACACTCATTGAAACGTTTTCAAAAGGTCTGAGTTTTGTACCTGCATTTTGATATAGCGGACTTGTTAATGGAGCTTAAACTGTGTACAAGGAATCTCAATTTTAGAATATTGTTTAATGACTTAACACAGGCAGTATCTGGACTGAGGATTTCTAGTAAGTACACTCCTCCATTACATCCCACAATACAGTTGTTTGAAAAACTTTGTGATTTTGATTTTAGACTTCTGGTGAAAGAGAAAAGGTTTGCAAGACATAATATGACTAAAAATGTATATGAAGAATTAAAAAAGATTAAGGAAGAAAATGTTAGAATCATGAAGCCTGGTAAGGGAGGAGGTATAGTAATAATGTATAAGGAATTGTACAATAGAAAAATGCTTGACATGTTAAATGATGAAACTTACACTCCAGTCTCTCTAAATAAAGTAAATGGTGCATTCAAAAGAATAAAGATTCAGATAAAAGATTTATTTATTGAAGATCAAATAAATAAATTTTCCCTAGGCTACCTAACATTTTCAGTATACCAAAAATTCATAAAGATCTAAATAGCCCTCCATTGTGGCCAATAATAGATGCTAGAGGTTCAGTTACTAGTGCCTGTGCTAAATTTTTAGACATACATTTAAAACATATAATAGAGAAGGAAGAGCAAGTTTGCAAGGACTTGTTGGATTTTCTCACTAAAATTAATAAGATGCCTTTTAATGTGGATGATTTATTGGTCATGGTTGACGTGAAAGATTTACATATATAGACTGTCAGGTGCAACTGACAGTTGGCAAGACACCCATCCAAGTTATAGCCAGCTATAGATCCCCTTCCATGACTCAGGACACCCACTCCTTCTACCTAGATCTACTTGACTCCATCAAGGTACCCCCTAACACCCTGATCCTTGGTGACTTCAACTATCCTGGCATAGACTGGGTGAACTATTCCTGCACTAATGCACTCACCGAACAAATCCTTGACTTCATCAATTCTAATGCACTAGACCAGTTTGTCTAGATAACATTCTGGACTTGGTTCTCACCAACATGGGTGACCACTGAACCACTCTCATAGTATGTTCTTCCCTGGTGAGATCAGATCATCGTTTTGTCTCATTTGAAGTTTCTATTCCACTCAACTCCCTCCCCAAGCAGTAACCAAGCTAAAAAAACTTCTCAAAAGCTGACTACAAGCTTCTAAGGGAGGATATCAGTAGCTTCACACCACCGCCCCCCTCAGAGGATGCATACAACTATGCTGAACAGTATGCCAGTGCAGTGTACAAGCACCTGTTTGGCTGCATGGACTCGGCCATTCCCAACAGAACTAAAACCTGCTCCTCAAGGAAATACAAGCCTGTCTGGTGGACATCCTCTATAAACAGGATTTACAACAAAAGGAAGAAACTGTTGCCCAAGGATAAAAAGGAACAAATTCCAAATTGGAAAAACATACTCCTCAGCCTCAATAAGCAAATTATATCACTAATGAAAACTTCCAAAGCCAATTATGAATTGAAACTAGCCTCAGAAATAAAAGGAAACCACAAAGCTTTCTTCAGCTACATCTGGAACCTCCACAGCAAAGTCCAGGTTTGTTCTGAATTAGTACTTAACGGTACCACTTGCACTGATCCTGTTGATTTAGCCAACCTGCTAGCTGATAGGTTCAGCCCAAACTTCACCCCCCTATCCCCCCAAAGACTCATTCAACATCCCTGATACCTGTCCTGCACCTCACATCTCTGTAGATCAAGTGCCAAAGGCTCTGTCCAAGGCAAAGAACACAGCTTCCATGTGGCCTGATATTATCCCAGGCTGTATTCTGCACCATCTATAGCAAGAACTGGCTTCACCATTGAGTACTCTATTCAAACACAGCCTAATTACAGGCTTCATTCCAGCAGAGTGGAGAACCACCATTGTCATTCCCCTGCACAAAGGTGGTACCATTACTGACCTGGGGAACTATCATCCCATTAGCTTGACAAGTCTGATCTGTAAAGCCATGGAGTGTATTATTATGGATCTCATAAACAAGGACATAGGCAATCTCCATGCACTTGACCTCACCCAGTTCGAATTTGTCAGGGGCAGATCTTGCCTGTTGAACCCAGTTGATCTCTTTGAGAATGTCACCAAGACCCTGGATGAGGAAAAGTCAGTACACATAGCTTACATTGACTTGGCCAAGGCCTTTGATACAACAGTCCACTCTGGCATCATTGAAAAGCTAATTCAACTTGGTGTAAATCACTATCTCAACAAGTAAGTAGCCAAATGGCTCACTGATAGGACCCACAAGGTCAAAATAGATGCCACCACCTCCAACAACAGACCTGTCACTAGTGGTGATCCCCAGAGATCTGTCCTGGAGACCCCTACTGTTTGGCTTCTAATTCTCAGAGGTCCAGGCAAAGACAAACAGCCTATGGCTGACCATGTTTGCGGATGACTTTAAGTTGGTTGCTGTCATTGACTCCCCAAATTATGTTAATATGCTGCAAGAGAGTTTCACAGCAGCAAATGACTGGTGCCATAGTCATAGCTTTAAGTTAAACACAAAAAATGTATTATCATACCATTCAGCAAAAACATGGCTCCTACTATTACCACATTAATGGCACCCCCGTTAACACACAACCTGTGGTGAGAGACCTGGGTACTCAGCTTGACAACATTCTCACATTCAACCATCATGTAGTGGCAGTGGTCAGAAAAGCCTCTTACTTGGTTGATCTTATAAGTAAAAGGATTGCATCCAGAAAAAAGGAAGTTATTACCTCTCTGTACTCCTCCCTCATCAGGCCTATAACTGAGTATAACTCCCCCATTTGGTATATACCTCTCCAAACAACTGCACAAACTGGAAAGGCCACAGAAATACCTCACAAAGAGAAATCATGGTCTTCAACAATTTTCCTATGTGGACAGGCTCATGACACTATCATTCTACTCAGCATCTAGAGATTATTCAAAGGTGATCTGTGTCTTGCCTACAAGGTAATATCAGACCCTGCACTACTAGAGATGCTCCATATTGGTAAGTCTAACTCCTCGAACATACCCTCTCAAAAGGCCTAAATCTAATATGTGACACCAACAAAACCTGCTGGACAAACAGGTTTGTCTCCCAGAGGATGCTCCATCTCTGGCATAGACTTCCCATATTCCCATACATGTCAGAGTACCTCGCTGACCCTCTTCAAGCACAACCTTGATGAGTGGATGGGAAACCACAAATGTGTCCTTGGGGTTCCACCTTTGTCCCTCATTGACAATGGTGGTAGATGCTGACTGCGGTTTCTTTTTTTTTGGGATAAACTCTTGGCTAGGCTTGTAAGGGCCCCAAGGCCATTAGCCTAGTAACCTCCTATGATCCTATGATCCTATGAGCCTATACAATTATTCCTCACTCTTTGGGAATGGAATGGTTTTCTGAGTATTTAATTAGTTATAAGTTTAATCAAATGAAGGTTAATTTATTCAAGGAGATACTATAAAGAATAATTTCTTGCTGTTTGAGGGTCAATATTTCCTTCAAAGTAAAGCGATGGCAATGGGTTCCAGTTGTGGTGCCATTTTTTTGCTAATATAATTATGGTCTATTGGGAAAAACAGTATGTGCTGGATAGTGTTTTTAAAGGAAGTTTTAGAATGTTCACTCATTACCTTAATGGCATCTTCCTGGTTTTGAAGGAAGAGTAGGAAGAATTGTCACTTTTCCTTGAATATATAAACAAAACCACTGGGTTTTTGAAATTTACATTACAAAAAGATTTTTTAAAAATCCGCTATTTGGATGTATTAATAGAGAAGGATCTGGTTGGCCATATTTATACAGCATGGATTTATAGAAAACTGACATACTCGAATAGCCTGCTGCATTTTACTAGTATACACCCTTTGTCACAAAAAAAGTCAGTAATAAAAAGGGAATCCGTTCGAGCTGACAGAATGGTTTCAAAGGAGGATGTGTTTTTAGAGGAGTGTGACATTTTAACTAATATGTCCCTAAAAAGATGTTACCCCTTAGAGTTTATTTTGGAATCTAAAGATGACATGATTCATAAGAGATCCATAGGTTATTTACACCCATCTTACATGATAAAAACAATCAAATATTGTTTGAGAAAAAACAAGACAGTAAAAAGGATCAGTTTGGATGTGCATGTGCTATTACTTATAATTTAGAAAGTAATAAAATTAAACAAATCATGAATAAAAATTGGGCTATTCTTAAGGATGATAGGAATATTAGAGATAAATTAGAAGATTTTCCAAGATTCGTTTATAAAAAAGGAATGTGTCTAAAGTCAATTTTGGAAAAAAACACTGACAAAGAAAAATGTTATGGTGGTCCAAGGCAAGTAAGCCTGTGGACAATGTAATTATTGTAAATATGTTCATATTTCCGATAGAACTGAGAAAGGGGGAAAAATAACCTTAAGGCATAGGTATGATTGCCAGAGAGGTGTGGTATATGTGGCCTTATGTCAGCTCTGTGAAGTTTATTACATTGGTCAAACTGAGTGTACGTTAAAGGAAAGCATCTATGAACACTATTATGATATAAAGAAATCAAGGACGGAAAATGCCCTTGCCAAATGTGTTAATTAATCAAAAAAAAGTTTGATTTAAATTTGTTATCCTAGAAAAAATTTGCATGAATGAGCAGGTGGACCATAGGCAGTACATCTTGCAAAAGAGAACTCTGATGGCAGCTCTTGTTGAAAGCGACCAATTATCCAGGATTGAATGACCAAACATCCATTGCTTGTACTCTTTAGCTAAAATCTTTGCAGAGATGATTTTTAAAGATTATGGGGAGGTTTTGGGGTTATAGATGTTCTTTTTTATTTTTATTTTTTAATTCTAATGTGATTTGTTTAGTAACCTGTTTTTAAGAATGTAGGGCCATTTTATTGGTAGGTTCGTCAATTATTGTAATTTGATTGGACAAAAAAACTGGGGTAGGAAGGATTACTATTAGACTAGACTTAAAGGTGTGTTAAGGAAGTAAGAAGTTCATTTGCTGAATTGTAAAAATAGGTACTATATTAACTTTAAGTCTGTGTATCATTCTTTATCTGATGAAGTTATGGCATAGTTCAAAATGAAAGCACTTATCAGTTTTAATGGTTGTTTTTAACATGTGTTTCTTTTATTTGATTAAAGTTGTTGGAGCACCTAATAGCCCATTGAACATTGTGATGTACACATTGTCTGAGCTGCATGGTTTCTCTTTAATTCTTCATTTGTGTGATACAAACTAGTACTGTGTTTTTCATTAAAGGCTTCCCTCAGGTTACACACCTAGCTCAACATGTAGATACATAGCTTTTTAGTTTGCTTATGATAATGGCCGTGGGTACAGTTCCAGTCTTGATTTTTTTTTTGTTATCAGTGGTAATTTGGAATATGTGTTTCTTGTCCTTTCAACCATGTGACCTGTTTTGATGTGACAAAGCAGGACTGATTAACTCCATTTTTTCTTTGTACCTATACACTTGTATCACAAACACTATTATCGTGCTTTTGACTGCACCCTTCAGTGTACTTATAAAGCAGAAATACATATCCTTCTGAATTGATTGCACTTATGGCTGTGGTTTCAAATCCACTATGGATTGTGTGATGGCACATAATATTTACTGTATGCTGAATGTTTTTTGTTCATTGCATTACAGTACATATAATGTAATCAGAGTAAGAAGCTGCATTGTTTTATTGTTTTTATGTTTTTTTCTCCCTAACCAAGTTTTTCAACATCCTTTCTATTTGCACATTTCTTTAGCATTTTATTTTGTTTCTCTCTGTTTATTTTACATTTATATGCTGCGGCATCCAGGCCATCACCCACTACACAATAAGGCCTGCCAGGCTACCACTGGTTCCTATCATACAACCACCACTGACATCCTCAACATTAGTGTCCCAGGCTGCCCCTGTCACCTCCATCCATACAGCAATCACTGCCAGCAGCTCTGCTCCAGAACCTGCAAGTGACAGAAACAATGGAGGTAACACCTATGTCACTCAGCAATAGTTAGAAGACGTAATAGGAAATAGTAGGATGTCTTATAGACAGGGGCTGGCTGCCTTCATTGACCAGTTAAAGAGCCTTCTGCAGTGATTTATTAAGTTGCATACTTGCCCTACACTGGTTCTACCATCTTAGACAGGGCCTAGTGGTGAGGGTTCACATCTGACAGGGACTGCAGCTGTGTAACCAATCCTACCCCCAACTTTGTGTTCCCCCTCCTTTTTTTGTCTAAGCCCATCCCTGTTAGTTGTCCAGTACTTCCTATCAACATAGTCTTTCTTCCGTCTGTCTTTCTTCTCCGTTGTCTTCTCCAGCTCAATTTGCATCAGCATCTTCCCTGTCAGTCTTGTCCATCTTTTGTGTTTGTTTGGGTACCTCTGCTGCCTACAGTAACCCCTTCACTTACTACCTTTGCCAACATACCTGCTCTTGATCCACACACACACACACACACACACACACACACACACACACACACACATAAAAAATGGGCACTTGACCCACGCATGTTTTCTTCCTTGTCTCAGTCCTCTGCTATCCTGCTTAATCCCTGAATTTTCACCTAATATTATAGCCTCTTCTTGTTCCCCCTTTTCATCACTTTTCCATATTCCCATTTCCAGCCTTTATATTGGTGAAAAAGTAGATCAGCACACATGTATCATTTTCCTTTAGGGCTTCCATGTTATTTTTTTTTCTTGCCACTACATTGAATATGAGATTGCGTAGCACTTCTTGGAGAAACTACTATCGAATACTACTTTTGCTTCAATTTTCCTGCAGCCCCAATGTAGCACTGCACTCTCCTCCCATGGTCTCTGATGCAGCTGTGGGTATGATATTTAATGATATGTAGTCCTTGCCCTGCTTTCCCCTTAAAGACTCATTTTTAATGACCATTGAGCTTCATAACACCAACAAGGTAGACACTGGTGGAATGGCCATGGCTGTTCCTACCATCTTTCCGACTAGCAAAATCTGTGTTGTATTTCTTCCATATACTGATCACTACCTTTAAGAATCTCCCTTTAAAAAAAGTATCTAGCACTGTAGTTTTTGGTTTGAAATTTCATAGAAAAAAATAATATAGCCACTTCTTTCTGATAATTTTCAGCTGTTGATGCAGCCTAAAATGTGGTGGTTTTCACCTTGTGCATTGCCTGTGGTACTGTTTTTTTTATATGATAGCCAAACCCAAACTTTCCTTTATTTTGGGAATTAATGAAGTTCTTCTGTGTGTGTGTGTGTGTGTGTGTGTGTGTGTGTGTGTGTGTGTGTGTGTGTGTGTGTGTGTGTGTGTGTGTGTGCACATGTACGTGTGCGAGCACGTGTGCACATGCTCTTGGCTAGTGGCATGATGTTGCAGTGATTTAAGTCTTGACTTTAGATCTAGTTCTGAATAGCTTGTTGTTCATGCCATAGTGACAGAAAAGACATTCTAGAACATTCAAATAATAAATAAAAGTCAAACTGTTTATAGCTCCATGTAAAAAAAGATACAGAGGCATTATTATTTCACATTTCATAGGTTAATAGTAAACACTAGGCTAACAGCTTAAGAGCCCTTACAAGCCTAGCCAGTATAACCTGATTTTATCCAACATATGAGCCTTAGCAACAAGAAGATAGCATAAGCTTGTGCCTATGCCTTGAGTGTTTTACAGATTGCCCCTGTTCATTAGGGATATAGGTGGAATCCCAGGTATGAACTTGTGATTCCCTGTCCATTGATCCCAATCGCATATGAAGAGGACCAGGAATGTAAATAGGAAGGCTATTCCAAAGAAGGGGTAATCTCTGAGACACATAGCTGTCTCTCCAGCATGTTTTGTTTGAGTCGCTGAGTAGGTTTAGATCCTTATATCTAGTTATCCTCATGCTGTTTGTCTTGTAGATTTTAGTAGCTCTATCAGGGCTGGATTTGTGAGTGCCTTTTAAGTTGGGCATAGGTCACCGCTTAATAATCAGTAGGAGACAAAGTAAATTGATACCGCTTTTAGTCTATCTGCATAGGGCATGTTGTTAACACTCTCTATTTTCTTTGTGATAAACCTGTGAAGTTGCTCCAGCTGTTGGAAGTGCCTACTCAAGTATATGCTAAATGGTGCATTGTACTTGATTATTGGTCTAATGAAGGCTGAGTACAATGGGAATATAACTTCCTTAAGTCTGGATGCCATATCTTTACTTATAAGCTGTGTCATATAGAATGACTTACTCACCACTGAGGACACATGGCAGTCAAAGTTCAGGCTACTATCTATCTGTGTACCTAGATCTCTCACCTCTAAGTTCACTCTTGGAGCTGTGCTATTAATGTTGCAATTTGCAGAGGTACTAGGCTTCCCAATGGGTATGACAATGCATTTTTTTGCATTTAGTTTTAGGCCGTGGCTCTAGCACCAATCATTTGTCTGATTTAGACCCTCCTGAAGGATATCTACATCATTGGTGGAGACAATAATTGTCCATGCCTTGCAGACACAGGCAAACTTTGTCATCTAGAGAGCTTCCACATTAGCCTTGACTTCAGAGAAGTATATTCCAAACAAGAGTGGTTTCAGAACTGAGCCTTGTGGCATATACTTGTAACTGGACTCTTTCTGGATCTGGATTCACCTATTTTAACCATGTGATCTGTCCATGAGCTATTTAGCTATCCATCTGATGACATAGGGATTTATGCACAGTTTAGTGAGATTATTTATATTACCTGAATGCGGAACTGTGTCAAATGGCTTGGCCAGGTAAAGGTAGGTGGTATGTACTGTCTTACCTTCACCCATGGCCTTAGTGACTTTCTCAAAAAATCCACCATATTTACTGCACATGACCTGCCCTTGACAAAGCTGAATTGGTTTTGGTCCATTGTTTGGAGGTTTCCTATGTCATTATTTGTTAAGTCCATTATTATTCTTTCCATGGCCTTACATATAAGACTAGTCAAACGTATGAGTCTGTAATTTGCCAGGTCAGTTAATGGCCCCCCTTTAAAAATAGGAATGACTGGTTTTGTCCTCTACTCTACTGGGACAAAACTGGTCCAGACACTTTGTTTAAATAGAGATCCTAATGGGCTTGATAGGTCCTAATTTAAGCTGTTTAAGAGGTAACCTGGTATATTGTCAGACCCCATTGAAGAAATGTGTTCAGCTTTAGAGAGTGCAATAGCAATCTGTTCTTTTGTTGATAATTGAGGGTGAGTGGTATGTCTTTGGGGCGAGCAGGGGATGATGTGAATTTACAATTTGAGTTGAATTTTTCATCCAGCAGATTTACTATGTCTTCTGGCTGAGTATAGTTGATGCTGTCTACAGCTAATTTCACACATTGTTGGGTGTTGCCCTTAAGATTGCGGACACAACTGGAAAATGCTTTATGGTTATCCTTCACTTTAGAGGCTATTATTGACTCAAAGTCTGCTTTCAGACACTTGACTAATTCCCTGATTAATTTTTTAGACTAATGAGGGACTTTTCTTTCTGTTGTGCACATTCCCTCTTACTTCTCAACATGATTTTCTTTCTTTTGTTGTGCAACCTATTACATGCAGGGGTCCACCAGGGTGACTTGTTGTAGTTTGACTAGGGCTTATTTCAGTCTGCTACTGCCATTTCTATGCAGTTGTTTATATAGTCATACCAGGCATTTGTGTACACCTCTGCATAGGTTTTTGTGTTTTCTTGGTTTGGGAAGCTTGGAAAATAGTTATGCCATAACTTAATAGGAGGTAGCTTGCCTTAGAAAACTGCTTGCAGTTATTGGGGTTGGGTTGAAGATCTAGCTTTATCTTTATTTCAAGGGAGACCACTTTGTGAGCTGATCTTAACCAGTGAAGACATCACACCTGGGGAGTGTGCAGTTCTCTCCAACATTTGTGAGTATCAGATCTAGGATATTTGTACCCCTAGTGGGAGTGCAGACTAGCTGCTCCAGGGCATTTGAGTTTACAAAGTCAAGAAACCTTTGGGCCTGCAGTGTTTGTTTATACTTCCCAGTTAATGGAGGGATAGTTAAAATCACACATGAGTATGGGATTGGGTTGAATCATGAGTGATTCAAGTAACTTCAGGTATGATTTACAGGTTTCCTGGTTCACGATGGGGGACCTGAAGCTAGAAAGAATATGGTAATGGATTTTTCCCATGGTTATTTGGACATGGAGTTGCTCGAGCATGTCATACTGTTTGACCAGCCTTGAGGTGTGTTCATCCTTAATGTAGATAGATACACTACCACCCTTTGCTCTTTTTATGTTCAGTGGGTGGTTGGAACATATGAAAGGCTTTATAGCCATGCACTGCGAGAGTGCTTTCTGTGACTTTGAACCATGTTTCAGTAACTGTACAGACATCAGTATTCTCCAAGGTGAATAGAGCTTCTAGGGATTGCTGTTTCTTGTTGAGACTCTTAACATTGAGCAGTAACATTCCTGAGTAGCTTCTGTTATGTTGGAAGATTTGTGTGTTTGACAATGCTTAAAAAGAGCACTAGAAGGGTGGATAATGTTTTGGCCAGTATCTGAAAGCCTAGTGATGACAAGTGAAGACCATCTATGGCAATGCAGCATGGCCTGTCAACCATGTAGTCTCAGGCTGACAAATATTGGAGCACTATAGGATGACAGCATTAGCTAAGCCAGTTGTTAAACTCAGTCATTTTGTATTGGTATTGTGGCATCACCCTTGGAGACAGTAGAATGCTACTCAATGCTAAGTTCATACCAGCTCATCACACATATTCTGAAAGCTCAGTTATGGCTCTCTTCATGTAGTCCAAAGAGGTATGTCTCAAGTCTTTCATGCCCACATGGACTGTTTCTGAGTCATACCAGTACAAAGGAGTAAGTGACCTGAGTGCTTGTGTGATCTGATTGATCCTGGCCTCTGACAGGCAACTAACTACAACCTTTTTTATTATCCAGCCTGGTAAGAGGGACATCAGTGTGTCTCACAATGGAGTCTTCTTTGACCAAAATATTGGGTTGTGAGGTGTTTCGCCTTATAGGCCTGGTAGTTAGTTGAGACAAAATAAGATGTGGCTTTATGTGTTATGATGGGAAGTGTCTTGTTTGTGTGCATGCAGAACTTCTGAGGACTGTGTCTGCTCCTTTTTGGGTGTGGTGAGTGGTGTGTGTGTGTGTGTGTGTGTGTGTGTGTGTGTGTGTGGGCGTGTGCGTGCGTGTGTGTGTGTGTGTGTGTGTGTGTGTGTGTGTGTGTGTGTGTGTGTGTGTGTGTGTGTGTGTGTGTGTGTGTGTGTGTGTCACTGACAACCTGTTTGTTGCATTTTGTGTCTGTATGTGAGAGTCTGGCTTCCAGTGTCTATGTGTAGTTACATCTCCCACATACTGTATTTTTCTGTTTGAGAATTAAATGGCTGTCAGTGTACGTAAGACAATTGCAATATTGCCTCAGGATGCCAATGTCCATGAAGCTAGATGCAGAGATAGTGGGAAAGTGCCTATCCATGGTTGCAGATCCTAATGTGTATTTTGCATGGGATAGAACTGGACAGTGTTTGTAGCAGGATGATAGATGGGTGCTTATTTGGTGTAATCTACAGCTAACCTATCCAGTGATGCTGCCCAGCACCCTAACCAGATGCTCTTTGAGCAACTATAGTTCGGGGTAATGTAATAATGTAATGTAGACCTAAATAGTCCTAATTAAATGTGTAAATGCTGCTCACTGTGCAAACTGGTTTCTCCATGGGTAGAATGGGACAGTGGTAAAGTTCTGAAGTAGTTTTGATAGGGAAATTTCAACTTCCTGTGATTGTGTGTATACAAGGCACCGCTAACCACCACTGTACGAAGAATAGATTTGCTCAAATGCGAGACTTATATACAAGCAGTAAAAAGTATTTTTTGCACCAGCTATACCATAACATCAATTAGATAAGAACGCAATAAGCTTTCTACCAGCAAATGCCTGCTCATTTACGTGAAGTCAGCCCTCTCTGGCCACAAGAGTGCAGACTTTGACCTTCTTAATGTCAAATGAGTATTTGGAGCCCAGGTGTTAATGAACCACAAACAGATCCTTAATATTTACTAAAATCAGTAGATACCATGTATATAAATGCAGAACAGCAGCCATTGCATCACTTAAAAAATGCAATTTAAAATTTTAAAGATGTACAGAAATACAATAAATAGCACAGAAATCATTTATGATATAATGAAAATCAAGTAAAGCAACCAGCTGCTCCATGTATAAAGTCAGGCTATTTGCACTGCAGCTCACCCATGTAATTGCATAGTTTATTTAGAGCCTCAGTGGCATTAGCACTAGGTGGGATATTACATGCAGGGATCCACCAGGGTGACTTATTGTAGTTTGACTAGGGCTTATTTCAGTCTGCTACTGCCATTTCTATGCAGTTGTTTATATAGTCATACCAGGCTTTTGTGTACACCTCTCCATAGGTTTTTGTGGTTTCTTGGTTTGGGAAGCTTGGTAATTAGTTATGCCATAACTTAATAGGCGGTAGCTTGCCTTAGAAAACTGCTTGCAGTTATTGGGGTTGGGTTGAAGATCTAGCTTTATCTTTATTTCAAGGGAGACCACTTTGTGAGCTGATCTTAACCAGTGAAGACATCACACCTGGGGAGTGTGCAGTTCTCTCCAACATTTGTGACTATCAGAGCTAGGATATTTGTACCCCTAGTGGGAGTGCAGACTAGCTGCTCTAGGGCATTTGAGTTAACAAAGTCAAGAAACCTTTGGGCCTGCAGTGTTTGTGTATACTTCCCAGTTAATGGAGGGATAGTTAAAATCACACATGAGTATTGGATTGGGTTGAATCATGAGTGATTCAAGTAACTTTAGGTATGATTTACGGGTTTCCTGGTTCACGATGGGGGACCTGAAGCTAGAAAGAATATGGTAATGGATTTTTCCCATGGTTATTTGGACATGGAGTTGCTCGAGCATGTCATATTGTTTGACCAGCCTTGAGGTGTGTTTATCCTTAATGTAGATAGATACACTTCCACCTTTTGCTCTTTTTATGTTCAGTGGGTGGTTGGAACATATGAAAGGCTTTATAGCCATGCACTGCCAGAGTGCTTTCTGTGACTTTGAACCATGTTTCAGTAACTGTACAGACATTGGTATTCTCCAAGTTGAGTAGCGCTTCTAGGGATTGCTGTTTCTTGTTGAGACTCTTAACATTGAGCAGTAACATTCCTGAGTAGCTTCTGTTATGTTGGAAGATTTGTGTGTTTGACAATGCTTAAAAAGGGCATTAGAAGGGTGGATAATGTTTTGGCCAGTATCTGAAAGCCTAATGATGACAAGTGAAGACCATCTATGGCAATGCAGCATGGCCTGTCAACCATATAGTCTCAGGCTGACAAATATTGGGCCACTATAGGATGACACCATTAGCTAAGCCAGTTGTTAAACTCAGTCATTTTGTATTGGTATTGTGGCATCACCCTTGGTGACAGTAGAATGCTACTCAATGCTAAGCTCATACCAGCTCATCACACATATTCTGAAAGCTCAGTTATGGCTCTCTTCATGTAGTCCAAAGAGGTAGGTCTCAAGTCTTTCATGCCCACATGGACTGTGACTGAGTCATACTAGTACAAAGGGGTAAGTGACCTGAGGGCTTGTGTGATCTGATAGATCCTGGCCTCTGACAGGCAACTAACTGCAACCTTCTCTTTATCCAGCCTGGTAAGAGGGACATCAGTGTGTCTCACAATGGAGTCTTCTTTGACCAAAATATTGGGTCGTGAGGTGTTTTGCCTTATAGGCCTGGTAGTTAGTTGAGACAAAATAAGATGTGGCTTTATGTGTTATGATGGGAAGTGTCTTGTTTGTGTGCATGCAGAACTTCTGAGGACTGTGTCTGCTCCTTTTTGGGTGTGGTGAGTGGTGTGTGTGTGTGTGTGTGTGTGTGTGTGTGTGTGTGTGTGTGTGTGTGTGTGTGTGTGTGTGTGTGTGTGTGTGTGTGTGTGTGTGTGTGTTTGTGTGTGTCGCTGACAACCTGTTTGTTGCTTTTTGTGTCTGTATGTGAGAGTCTGGCTTCCAGTGTCAATGTGTAGTTACATCTCCCACATACTGTATTTTTCTGTTTGAGAATTAAATGGCTGTCAGTGTACGTAAGACAATTGCAATATTGCCTCAGGATGCCAATGTCCATGAAGCTAGATGCAGAGATAGTGGGAAAGTGCCTATCCATGGTTGCAGATCCTAATGTGTATTTTGCATGGGATAGAACTGGACAGTGTTTGTAGCAGGATGATAGATGGGTGCTTATTTGGTGTAATCTACAGCTAACCTATCCAGTGATGCTGCCCAGCACCCTAACCAGATGCTCTTTGAGCAACTATAGTTCGGGGTAATGTAATAATGTAATGTAGACCTAAATAGTTCTAATTAAATGTGTAAATGCTGCTCACTGTGCAAACTGGTTTCTCCATGAGTAGAATGGGACAGAGGTAAAGTTCTGAAGTAGTTTTGATAGGGAAATTTCAACTTCCTGTGATTGTGTGTATACAAGGCACCCCTAACCACCACTGTACGAAGAATAGCTTTGCTCAAATGCGAGACTTATATACAAGCAGAAAAAAGTATTTTTTACACCAGCTATACTGTAACATCAATTAGATAAGCACACAATAAGCTTTCTACCAGCAAATGCCTGCTCATTTACATGAAGTCAGCCCTCTCTGGCCACAAGAGTGCTGACTTTGACCTTCTTAATGTCAAATGAGTATTTGGAGCCCAGGTGTTAATTAACCATAAACAGATCCTTAATACTAACTAAAATCAGTAGATACCATGTGTTTAAATGCAGAACAGCAGCCATTGCATCACTTAGAAAATGCAATTTTAAATTTTAAAGATGTACAGAAATACAATAAATAGCACAGAAATCATTTATGATATAATGAAAAGCAAGTAAAGCAACCAGCTGCTCCATGTATAAAGTCAGGATATTTGCACTGCAGCTCACCCATGTGATTGCATATTTTATTTAGAGCCTCAGTGGCATCAGCACTAGGTAGGATATACACCACTGTTATACTGACCCCATTCAGCTCCCTGGGCAAGTAAAATGGTCTACATTTTATGGACAGGAACTCTAAGTTCACACAGCAGTGTGATAGTATGATTTCACAGTTGCTGCAGACTCTACCTCCTCTGGCCTTTCCACACAGTGTATGTTTTCTGTCTGCACAAAACAGCTTAAAATTCTTTAAGTTCACTGCACTATCATTTATGTTGTCATGCATGTTTCAGTAATCAAAAATGAACAAGTATTTATCACCTTGTTCTTATTGGAGATCTCCAGTCTCATCTAGTCCATCTTGCTATCCAGTGATCTCACATTAGCTAGCAGTATAGTTGGTAGTTCAGGCCTATAGGGGTTTGCTTTTAACTTTACATCAATACCTGCTCTGCGTCCTCTTTTCCTTGTTCTCTGACATATTTTTCTCTTTTTTTCTTGTCCAACATATTCCTGAAATCTGTTCTATCAGTTTCAGGCACTTTAGAGTGTGAAAAGTTACAATACACATTTGTTGTAGCTCTGTGCATGTAGTAGGACCCAGATACTCTGCAAACTTCAAGGCATCCAACCAGCAAAATGTAGATGTCAACTGTTTCATTTCTAGTAACTTCTGTCTACTATAAGTTATTGTTACTTCAAATGGGAGGGCAGAAACTCCAAAAATGCATATAAATGACTGCATAATTAAGTCAAAAGAATGCTGATATGGACATAGAGGAAATAAGGTTTACTATCAAAACATCGAACATGTGAACGTAAACCTATCAAAAATGTGGTTCACGTGTTTGATGTTTACAATACTCCTTAGCTCCAAATATCGGAAATAACATAACCAAAGTCGAATTCGACTTCTACAGTACGAAATCCCCTCAGCAGTAGACAGTACGGACCAGATTCATACTGCACACCACTAACACTCAGGTTTTTGCAGGGGGGCATGCACCCTGTGCCCCCACACCCCCTGCCACTTACATATTCCAACTCTGAGATAGCACTACAGTGTGGATAAGGATAGCTCTCCCGATCTGCACTGTCCCACAATCTCAATGTATGCAGACTCCAGGGATACCTTTAGGCAACAGTGTAAAGGTCGACTGTATATTAACAGTCATTCTTCCAGAGTTAAAAAACAACAAAGGTCTCCTGGCACACCAATCCAACGCAAGTAAGAAGCGTATAAACAAATAAACCAGGTTTAATTAAACAAATAAAACACATTAAATAAAGCGCTTTTCATCACCTTGATTAAGGCAACTTCTTCAGATTTCACATTACATTCACAAGACCATTTAAATAACAAGCAAAACCATCATGTGGTCAAATTTTGACTAATCAAATACCTTCATGTATAGATGTCAAAAATTTGTAAAAGTACTATAAGTATTAAAAACATTCTTAATATGTCTAAAAAACTTTTGTATTACCTTTTTTTAAAAAATGTCACCAAAAAACCTACTTTTACATGTATAACAAGTAAAACGTGTATATATATGGAAAATAATAAAATAATATAATGACATAAGCCATATGTCTATATTCGTTGCTATAACAAGTTTCTTGACACTAAATAAAAAAGTATAGGTAATACATTTCACAACTATAAACAGTGGATAATAAAGTAATGCCTCCAGAATTATACACTATCTTTTTAGACTCATTAATTTTAAAAGACATATAATATTACAGTGGTCATTTAACCCGGGTTCACAAAAGGCATTAGATCTTATTTGCCATGAAAGTTCACCCTCCTCAAGTAATAAGTTGAAAGGCCCACCCCGAATGTTATGTTGGATTTGGTCGATAGCTTTAAAAGTAAAGTTATGGCCTGGGTACATTGACTTGTGTCTAGCTAGAGCAGTATCACTTTTGTTAGTATTCATGGCATAAATGTGTTCGTATATTCGATCTCTAAGCCTTCGCCCAGTTTTCCCTATGTAGAATGCTTTACAGAGGGAACATAGGGCAACATAAATCACCATTTTTGAGTTACAGTTTAGGCTATGTTTCATGTAAAATTTCCTACCATTTATATTAAATGTATAACCTGTGTTAATATATCTACACATACTACAGCAACCACAATTAGTCATGCCTGTCAGTCTGTGTGTGTTCTTATGGTTTTGAGCTTCCAATATCTTTTTTAGGTTGTTACCTTTCCTAAAAATAATTCTTGGTCTCAAATTTAGTTTTTCCGCCAATAATTTAACTTGTTTTAACAGTTTCCAGTTCTTAAATAATACATTTCTTACAACTATACTGTCTGTACTAAATGTTGTGATGAAACTATATTAAAAATTCTCCTCTTTGTTTGACTTAGTAGTTTGGACGCTACTTAAGTTGTCATTGTTAAAGTCCAAGTTTAAAGGACTAAGATCTAATGTGTCCAACGTTCCTTCGTCCCCTAAGATTGGTTTTAAAAGGCCACTTGTCCTTCTCTTATACACTTCGTCGGAAACTGACTCTATTAAAGACAGGGGGTACCCTCTTTGTTGGAACATACTGGTTAATAAGTTACATTCCTCAAGAAAGTCAGGTTCCCTCGACACCATTCTAGCTGCTCTGATCATTTGACCTTTGACAATGGATCTTTTTTGTGGGTTATGATGGGAGCTAGAGAAGTACAAAAATGCATTACAATATGTGTCCTTACGGTGTATTCTTGAAAATGTTCATATAGTTGTATTGGTCAATATCAATTTTTGCTTCAATAAATAAGTCATTGATATACCCAGAAATACGTTTATATGCTATATTAACTTCATTAATTGATGCCTTAAGATATGCAGCACTATCTAAAAGGTTCTGAACTCTAGTAACATAGTCAAGCTCATCAAAAAGAGCTATACCCCCTCCTTTGTCGGGTTTTATAGCTCGAACCTTTAAAGATTTAAATAAATTAAGTGCTGTCATTTCTTCACTAGTAATGTTTGCAGCTTCATGTTTGTTAAATAAACTGCTGTAATTGTTAGCAAAAAATCTCAGATCTAGTTCCGTTACCATTTCAAACATGTTTAACAAAGGGTGTAGAGGAGGGTTAAAAGTACTGGGAACTCGAAAAGCGGAAGGTGGACAATTAGTTGTTCTCATTGAATTACCAAATAAAACCTTAAGGTTAAGTTTCCTTACAAACAGTTTTAAATCTTTCACAGTCCTGACTATGTCCATCTGGCAACTTGGCACAAAAGTGTTTCCTTTAGCTAAGACTTCCACCAAAATTGGATCAGTCTCAATGGAAGAGTAATTGTATATGTGAAAGTCACCTGTCTTGTTTTTAACAATCACAACCCCGTGTTGCAAATCTTTCGTTAGTTCTTGTATTTGCTGTTTCTGCAATTTTTGTTTTTTTGAGAGTACTTGTTGTTTTTTTTCAGGATTGCTCCAGAATTGGAGTCCTTGTGAAAATTTAAACTGTTCGAGTTATGGTTAGAAGTGTTAGATGTTTCATAATGGTTAGAACTTCCTTTGCTATTACTAGAATGAATACGCTCGCTGCGCCTGATAGTATCATTAGAAGTTTCATCATTCACATCAGTTAAATTCTTTAAATTCTCTACATTGCTTCCCCCATTATTTGCCACGTTATTTGTTGCTCTCCCAACTTGTGATATAGCTGGCTTAGGGTAAGCGAGACCGTTCTCATAGGCAGTACGGTCCCTATTCATTTTTCTAACTTTATTAGATTTAAGTCTATCAAGCAGTTGTTCAATACTAGTAAAACATCTCTCATGGTCATATTTATATCGACCAAAATCAGCATGAGAGATGATTAAAGAGTTAAGTTCACATACTTCTTGTGATAGTTCTACAATGTGTAAGTTGTAGTGCTTGAGCTATATCACAAGTTGGGAGAGCAACAATTAACGTGGCAAATAATGGGGGAAGCAATGCAGAGAATTTAAAGAACTTAACTGATGTGAATGATGAAACTTCTAATGATACTATCAGGCGCAGCGAGCGTATTCGTTCTAGTAATAACAAAGGAAGTTCTAACCATTATGAAACATCTAACACTTCTAACCATAACTCGAACAGTTTAAATTTTCACAAGGACTCCAATTCTGGAGCAATCCCGAAAAAAAACAAAAAGTACTCTCAAAAAACAAAAATTGCAGAAACAGCAAATACAAGAACTAACGAAAGATTTGCAACACGGGGTTGCGATTGTTAAAAACAAGACAGGTGACTTTCACATATACAATTACTCTTCCATTGAGAATCATCCAATTTTGGTGGACGTTTTAGCTAAAGGAAACACTTTTGTGCCAAGTCGCCAGATGGACATAGTCAGGACTGTAAAAGATTTAAAACTGTTTGTAAGGAAACTTAACCTTAAGGTTTTATTTGGTAATTCAATGAGAACAACTAATTGACCACCTTCCACTTTTCGAGTTCCCAGTACTTTTAACCCTCCTCTACACCCTTTGTTAAACATGTTTGAAATGGTAACGGAACTAGATCTGAGATGTTTTGCTAACAATTACAACAGTTTATTTAACAAACATGAAGCTGCAAACATTACTAGTGAAGAAATAACAGCACTTAATTTATTTAAATCTTTAAAGGTTCGAGCTATAAAACCCGACAAAGGAGGGGGTATAGCTCTTTTTGATGAGCTGGACTATGTTACTAGAGTTCAGAACCTTTTAGATAGTGCTGCATATCTTAAGGCATCAATTAATGAAGTTAATATAGCATATAAACGTATTTCTGGGTATATCAATGACTTATTTATTGAAGCAAAAATTGATATTGACCAATACAACTATATGAACATGCTTTGGCCGAAAATTCCTGTTTTGCTTGCAATTCCTAAGATCCACAAAGATTTGGCAAATCCACCTTTTAGACCACTAATTGATGGTCGAGGATCTATTACATATCTATGTGCCAAAATAGTGGATGACATTTTAAAAAAATATTTAGCAACTGAAATCCAGATTTGTAAAGATTCTTGGACATTTTTACAGAAGATTAATGAATTGTCCTTCGATCCCCTTAACAACTTCTTGACTATAGATGTTAAAGATTTGTACACCTCAATCCCCCATTTAGATGGCATGGAATGGATGAGCTTATTCCTTCACAGTAAAAAAGCATTGAGTCAAGAAATATATTTAGTTGAAACCTTGTTAGACATAATTTTAACTAATAACTATTTTTCATTTCACAATGACATATACTTACAAAAACAGGGGGTAGCTATGGGGTCGCCATGTGGGGCAAGTTTTGCCAATACTGTGATGGCATATTGGGAGAAAAATTACGTGTTCAACAACTGTAATTGTATGGGTAATATCCTCTACTGTACCCGGTTCCTGGATGATATTTTCATCATGTTTAGAGGCAATTCAGATTCTGCAACTAAATTAATGGAATACCTGAATTCTACAACACGTTTCCTTAAATTTACATATAACTTTCAGGAGACCTGTATAAACTATTTGGATGTACACTTGTCTAAAGACAAAGTGAAGGAACAGTACTTTTCAAGAATACACCATAAGGACACATATTGTAATGCATTTTTGCACTTCTCTAGCTCCCATCCTAACCCACAAAAAAGATCCATTGTCAAAGGTCAAATGATCAGAGCAGCTAGAATGGTGTCAATGGAACCTGACTTTCTTGAGGAATGTAACTTATTAACCAGTATGTTCCAACAAAGAGGGTACCCCCTGTCTTTAATAGAGTCAGTTTCCAACGAAGTGTATAAGAAAAGAACAAGTGGCCTTTTAAAACCAATCTTAGGGGACGAAGGAACGTTGGACACATTACATCTTAGTCCTTTAAACTTGGACTTTAACAATGACAACTTAAGTAGCGTCCCAACTACTAAGTCAAACAAAGAGGAGAATTTTGAATATAGTTTCATCACAACATTTAGTACAGACAGTATAGTTGTAAGAAATGTATTATTTAAGAACTGGGAACTGTTAAAACAAGATAAATTATTGGCGGAAAAACTAAATTCGAGACCAAGAATTATTTTTAGGAAAGGTAACAACCTAAAAAAGATATTGGAAGCTCAAAACCATAAGAACACACACACAGACTGACAGGCATGACTAATTGTGGTTGCTGTAGTATGTGTAGATATATTAACACAGGTTATACATTTAATACAAATGGTAGGAAATTTTACATGAAACATAACCTAAATTGTAACTCATAAATGGTGACATTCTACATAGGGAAAACTGAGCGAAGGCTTAGAGATCGAATATACGAACACATTTATGCCATGAAAACTAACAAAAGTGATACTGCTCTAGCTAGACACAAGTCAATGTACCCAGGCCATAACTTTACTTTTAAAGCTATCGACCAAATCCAACATAACATTCGGGGTGGGCCTTTCAACTTGTTACTTGAGGAGGGTGAACTTTCATGGCAAATAAGATCTAATGCCTTTTGTGAACCCAGGTTAAATGACCACTGTAATATTATATGTCTTTTAAAATTAATGAGTCTAAAAAGATAGTGTATAATTCTGGAGGCATTACTTTATTATCCACTGTTTATAGTTGTGAAATGTATTACCTATACTTTTTTATTTAGTGTCAAGAAACTTGTTATAACAACGAATATAGACATATGGCTTATGTCATTATATTATTTTATTATTTTCCATATACATACACGTTTTACTTGTTATACATGTAAAAGTAGGTTTTTTGGTGACATTTTTTTAAAAAAAGGTAATACAAAAGTTTTTTTAGACATATTAAGAATGTTTTTAATACTTACAGTACTTTTAGAAATATTTGACATCTATACATGAAAGTATTTGATTAGTCAAAATTTGACCACATGATGGTTCTGCTTGTTATTTAAATGGTCTTGTGAATGTAATGTGAAATCTGAAGAAGTTGCCTTAATCAAGGCGATGAAAAGCACTTTATTTAACCTGTTTTATTTGTTTAATTAAACTTGGTTTATTCGTTTATACGCTTCTTACTTGCGTTGGATTGGTATGCCAGGAGACCTTTGTTATTCTTCCAGAGTTGACATTGTAATGTTCTCCTAAAGGTATCTCTGCATTCTGACGATTACACTTCTCAGTTCCAAACAAAGCCACACACAACATAATGATAGTAAACTGGGAAATAATACTAGTTTTTGCAAGGTTGGAAAGAGCCTCAAGTTTTAGCTGCAAATGGAAAAGTCCAGTAGTGGTCAGAATAGGAGAGGAAAAAGGAAATGGAGGAGTGGGACCCATTCAAGTAAAGTAATACCTAAATAAGTGGGCAGTATATATAGGATACACCTTAAGTAATATAATACAAAAGAATATGAAGGACAGAGAAAAAATATAGAACATAATAGAAGCATGGACATAAAACCTACACTCCGCTTAGTACTCAGTGTGATAAGAATGATGATATTTATAGATGTACTAAGAAGCCTGCCAGTTTACACCATGGAGACCAAACTAACACACTCACACACACACACACAAACACACACACACACACACACACACACACACACACACACACACAAACACACACACACACACACACACACACACACACACACACACACACACACACACACACACACACACACACAATATAACTCACATTGCATCATCATATAGGAAGAAAATGTTGCTCTTAACAGAGTTTTCCTTATAAGAAGTTCACAGATATGACTCTTAAACTGAATAGTTATATGAGTAGCTAATAATAGTAAAATATGCATATCTGCAAAAATATTATGTAATGGTATAATAAAGAGCTGTGGTGTGTCAAGAAACTGAACAATGTTGCCATAGATACAATCCAGCTTCTACAGTCTGAAAACTGTTGTGTTATTATTCATAGGTACTAAAAAATAAGTAACATCCTATAGTTCTGTAAATATGCTCAAGGCAAAGAACACAAAGTTAACATACACTTACATCACAAACAACCAAATGAATAAAAAATGTTGCTGCTAATACGTGTCTGGCAATTACCAAAATACAACAGTTTGTTTTGCTCTGTATTTACAGCGAAATATTCCATTTCCGTACTCAAAATGAAACAATGTCTGGTTCTTGTTTTGAAATGCTGTAGTCATTACCAGTTTAAAGATTACTTTCATATGAATAATATTGATATTTCAATTTTTTTGTGAAATTCATACCATTTGAAACATATTACTTTACATTAAGGCCTAGTCTCAGACTATTTTATCAGAAATCTAGCTAGGCTCTGTAAACATTCTAATTAAAGGCTTCATGTATTTAAGGCTGCAGCTCTAAAAAACAGCTTAAGACATAAGAACTGAAAGCCATTTTATAAGGTATAAGAACATATCTCTGACAATTTAAAAGTCGAAGTAGCGAGTGAAGAGCATGTTCTTTTCTTTTCTTTTTCTTTCAGGGGAGTGCACACTTAGAAGCAAAGTTCAGTACAGGAGATATAAAACCGGGAGGACTGGATATGATTCACAACAGTTTCGCTCCTATTTCTTTTACTGGTATTCTGCTTCTGTTAAATTTAAAGATTTAGCAGAAAAGGACAGAAAGATCAAATAATGAGCAGTACAAACAGGAATTAGTGCAACGTGACAGTAAAGCACAAAATCATAAAAAGGTATCTAAGAAATTTAGTTGGTGGATTTTTATTCAAAAAATTTTTGGAGAGTTGGAAATGGTTGAAACAAAATGCATTAGCTAAATGGTGAACATCCAATAAAAAGGAAATGATTGTTGTTTGATAACAGAAAGTGGGAATAAGAAATATGGACCTTTTTTGAGCATGCAGAAAAATTTAGAATTTTTGGTCTATACAAAGAAAATGTATATATATTACCATCTTGGACATATAAATAACAATATGCTTGCCTCTGGCATTTATAAAAGTAATTCCTTTGTGTGTTAAAAAGGAATAAGTATATTGTAGTAACACTGATTAGTTGATATCTTGAACCCAACAATAATTAGTCACATTAGTTGGGTGACAATGTATTTAATATATTTAATAAGTGGAGTATGGGGATAAGACCCTAACAGTGGATATTACATAATGCATGTTAGTGTCATCACCTGTACCTTCATTGGGAGTACTTCTGATGAGCTTAAATTTTAAGCTTGCAGATGATGGTATGTGTGTTTATTTTTTGTAAGGGATCATTTTATAGTTTACTGAGGAATGATAAATGTGTTATTTGTAATGAAAAACTTTCTTTGTTGATATTAAAATTACATTTACAAATCTTTTCAATAAATGCTATGAGATATTTGACATCCACTTATGCTATTACCATCTTGGATACAATGGACTTTGGTTTAACATCACCTATCAAGCATGGCACCTGAGTAGGACACTTCTAATGCCATATTGCAGTGCTATTAGCAGATTGCAGATCCATCTACCTGATGTTGGGCTACAACTCACAATCTCTTGCTTTTCTTAACATTAATGCCACATACGTACTCTGTTGTACCACAGTCAAAGGAAATATTTAAAAGGTATTTTGATTATAATTTATTTTAAAGTTATTCTCTTAAAATTAGCCATAATCTTTACAAATAAGCTTGTGATAGAACATTTAGGATATGTTGATAATTTTATACTTCTCAGACAGAGAAATCAAAAAACATTTCAGTTTTAACTTGTTGAATACTTTTACAATAAAAGGACTTTGTCAGACACAGACTGTTATTTTTATGGCCGTACCTATCAAGTATTAAACAATAACCTGGCTGGCTCCATTTACTTAGTTGGCACCAATCTTTTTTTTTTTTTTTAGATTCAATCAGACATATTATTAAAGGGTATTTTTTTGTCTGAGCTTTAATTTATTTAATGTTAGCAAAGGGGTTTAAAGCTTACTAGGATTTTTAAAGAGAAAAATATGGGGGGTTTCTTCTGTATTGTTTTTATTACTGAAATTAATCATTTAAAATTTGAATAGAACACCTAAGCAAATATGGTCCAAAAATGTCTTTCTGTTTTCGCTATACATTTTAATTCAAAGTTCCATATAAACCAGCACATGTATTTAAATATAATGGTAGAGACTGTAGATATAGTTCTGGTGCATGGTCTCTGAAAGAAACCTTCAACTGTAGTAACACTCCTATTATATATACTGAAACCTTTACATTAATAAATAATGAATTATTCCAGGATATCTTCTGGCAAGGCAACAGCTTGTGAGCTGACTAGGTATTTCCGAAACACTACAGCCACATGAGTCCCAGCTGCTTAAATTCCTCTATATCACAGCCAGGGATTCACGCTCTTGTTAGCCAGTGTGACCAGCTGTTCACACATGAACATGAATATGAATTCAGCTAAGCAGCAGGCACACATGCACTGCTCACATCCTAAGACAGGAAGTGCTGTGAAAGAGAAGCAGGGATGATAATAATGGTAGGTTTAGGGTGGGGAAGGCGACTATATTGTAGAGTAATCATGAACGTTTGGCTTAGGGTGAGAGATGAGGATTTTATGTTTAATTATTACTGCATGTGCATTAGTCTTACTGTAATTCAAACTATGTGCTCATTGTTTTGTTTTGCACAGGGACCAAAGCAACGTAATTTCATTCAGCTTGTACTGCTATGTATATCTGATTGACAATAAAGTTTACTTTGACTTTGACCCCTAACTCTGTTGACCATGGTATGGGAAAGTTGGGGAAGAGTTTTGGTGGAATCATCAACAATATAAATTACCAAATTTCTCCTATCGTAGCATCTACATGTAAAACTCACATAAACTATTATTTGAAAACATTGACTATGGATTTTAATATAACTCTGGAAGTTGTTGTTGTTGTGTCTTTCGGCTTTTCCTGGTTAGGGGTCGCCACAGCGGAACTCCGGTCTGCTAATGATTGGCAGTAGATTTTTACGTGCCGAGTTGCCGGCCCTGATGCACAACCTTCAACGAAGGTACGCCCATTCATGCATGTCTCCACACAGAAGACGCTCTAGCTGAGAATCGAACGGGACAACGTCTTACTGTGAGACGACAACACTACCGCAGCACCATCACCGCAGTACAACATAACTCTGGAAGTAAATAGTTCAAAATATTTTTGAAATAAACCTAATAGAGTTTTCATTTATATAGTGAAGAGCATAGAGTAAGTTGCAACAGTAACCATGCAGTCAAAAATGTATGTAATATGGTAAAATGGTCATCATAGAGATCTGTCATGTGAGAAGACTTTAAGATGTTTAAGCATATAATAGACCAATATTTTTGGCACACATCCTATAAAATATAATATTTTGATACATTAGTCATCCAAGTTGATCTGCTGCTTGGTTACTTATGCTGTCATAGAGATCTCATGCAGTCCAGGAATCATGAGACAGTAATACATCTTGAGTGCAATAATAAAATGTTTCAAGAATGTAAAGTAAACTCTCAGTTATCCAGCACCCTTGGGGATTGGTAGATGCCAGATAACTGTAGCTTCTGGTTGCTTGAGAGTTACTATTAAAAATAGGCATAATACTGCACCGCATACTATTTGTTTGGTTTGACTTGTTCTCAGGTTGGCGAGAGACGGAATTTATTCCTATCTTCCTTTTTAAAACTCTAAAACTCTAAAAACAAAATATATTTCTGTGGGGGGAAAACAGAAAGTGCAACACATGAAAATTGTATTGTATCTCTTCGATATTTTTTGCTGTTTGCTTGAGAGTGCCTGTTCCCGGTTAACTGAGAGTTTGCCATATAAATGCTCCTATACAAAGTTCTTAGCTCATTCACATGCCAGTCTGTATCATATGTAGATTAGTTTGCTACAGTCCAAAGGGACCTAGCAGACCTAAAATAAAAATGCATACAATTCTGAAAGGGAAATGTGAACAGAAGGCAGAAAAGCCAAACCAAAGTGAGTAAGTATGCAAAGCAGCAAACAATGAATGAGCAAAAGATTGTGGGGAATTTCATTCAAAAATATATTCATAAACAAGAAGCATCTCCCAGTACAGAAAGCATCAGTGACATGCACAGGGTACATCACAAAATATTTCTTCTGTTCTAGAGCAGAACACTCCAACCAATTTGTTATAAGGGCATAAACATTCTGCAAATGGTATCTTGTTTGAGAAGGTTCATAGGTGTGTACTAGGCTAATGGCCCCGGAGCCTTTACAAGCCTAGACCATAGGATTATCCTGGCATTGTGCCACCCAACCTTAGTTCCCAGTGCCTCTGTCAAGTAGAGCCACTGGAGTGATCCCCGGAGTGAATTTTCTATTCCCCATCCACTCATCAAAATGGTAGGCAGTCAAAATGTAAAAAAACACAGTAAACAAGGACATTTGTATTGGAGACTACACAAAAACAAAACAAATTAAGAGACCACAGGAATGCATGAAATGAATGTTAGAATTTGTCAGGATGTGGTTACAAGAAGCCTAAGAAATGGAGGCTGATGAAGTATGAAGTCAAGAAATGGTTAGTATGACATTAGGCAGGAAGCTGGAGAGGAATGTTTTAAGCACTGTATGGCACAATACTCAAATAATGTAAGGGGAAAACTGAATAAAGTATGATGAAAGAAGACAAAAGGTTAAGAAGTACAGCTACACTAATTGATGAGAAAGGATCAAATGTCAGAAGTGAGGAGGGTGACATGCAAGACAGTTTACCCTGTGAGTCTGTGGCTATCTTGAAATCAATTGAAAGCAGTTTCATGCAAAGTTACTGAGTTTAATAAATGATAAAGGTTCTAAAGGACAACTGTCCGGGCAAGGACAGCATGCAATTTATTCAGATCAAAATATCTGTCAGAGTAAAGACACCCCACATATATAAATGATTAGCTGCTGTCAGGGGAAGAAATCTTAATTAAAAATTATGTTGATTGCAACAGACAAAGCCTGCAAATGAATACGTGAATAAAGAGGAAAATCTCAAAAGTAGTTTCCAACATGGATGTGTTGATTAAATGATGATTGTCAGGATTGCTTGAGTGGAAAGCAATACAACAAAATATTAAGAGCCTTGCTGGTAGAGTTCAACAGACATATGAGCTGCCATGTACTACTCCACTGACCTTATGCATTTGTGTTTGTGGTAGCTATCATTACAGCTAAAAGTAATGCTGTTAATTTTCAAGCTGTGTCCCCATTTCTTAGGTTCATAGGTTCATAGGTTCATACTAGGCTATCTGCCCAAGGGCATTTATAAGCCTAGCCCATAGTTATTTGGCTTTCGCCACCCCTTTAGTTTGAATAAAACTATGCCTATTATTTTGCTATGCCTCTGTCAAGCAGTGACACTGAAGTAATCCCTGGGGTATATCTGCGATCCCCCATCCATTGATCAAGATTCCTCTTGAACAAGGCCAGCGAGGTGCTCTGCCTCACATGTACCGGGATTTTGTTCCACAGCATAGGGAGTCTCTGGGTGATGAATCTGTCCCTCCAGCATGTTCTATTAATAACCGTGTCAAGGTTTAAGTCTCCGCCCTTGTGGTTCTGAGGGATCTAGATTTTTGAGGTGAAGCATATTCATCAAATCAGGGTTTGACATGGCCTTATATGTCAGGCACAGGTCACCTCTGAGCAAGCGGTATGAGACTGAATAGAGCTGGAGTTCTTTCAGTCGGGCAGCATAAGACATATTTTTGAGACCCTTTATCCTTTTGGTGAGGAACTTTTGGGGCCTTTCCAGCTGCTGCAGGTGTCTGGTCAGATACATTCCGAATGGGGCATTGTACTCAATCATAGGTCTAATGAGTGATGAGTACAGGGGCGATGACCTCCCTTGATCTAGATGTGAATCCCTTCATGATCAGGTGGGCAATGTAGAAGGTTTTCCTAACTACTTTAGCAACATGAGTGTCAAACGAAGGCTACTGTCAACCTGGGTCCCCAGATCCCTGATGACTTCTTCTGTGCTCAGTGGATTGCCACCTATATGGTAGCTAGGGGTAACCTTGTTTTTCCCGAAGGGTATGACTATGCATTTCTTGGCATTTAACTTTAGGCCATGGCTCTGGCACCAGTTATCCGTTTCTGTGAGGCCCTTCTGAAGGATATCTGTGTCAGATGTGTTTTCGACTATGGCGCCCAGTTTGCAGTCATCTGCAAACTTTGCCAGCCATAACCCTCCTGTGTTTGCTTGTACTTCAGAAAAGTAGATGCCGAACAAAAGTGGACCCAGGACTGAGCCCTGTGGGACACCACTTGTGACAGGCTTTGAATCTGACATGGCTCCAGCAACTCTGACCCTGTGGGTTCTGTCACTTAGCCAGTTTGCAACCCATCTTGTGATGTATGGGTTTACATTCAAGCTGATGAGTTTTTTGATGATACCTGAGTGGGGTATTGTGTCGAAGGCCTTTGCCAGGTCAAGGTAGGCTGTATGGACTGCCTTTCCCTCATCAATGGCCTTGGTGACTGTCTTGAAAAAGTCAACCAAGTTTAAAAGGCATGATCTACCTTTGACAAAGCCAAACTGGGTTGGATCCAAAGTCTGCAAGTTCCCTATGTCTTTATTTATGAGTTCCATTATGATCCTCTCCATGGCTTTGCAGATAAGGCTTGTCAAGCTAATGGGACGGTAATTTCCAGGGTCGGTGGAGGCACCGCCCTTGTGAAGTGGGACCACAGTCGCCGTGCGCCACTCCTTGGGTGCGTATCCTGAGGTGAGGCTAAGATTAAACAGCTGTCCTAACTGCGGGTTTAATTCCTCATTGAGTTCATGGAGCACACAGCTGGGGACACCATCCGGTCCCATGGATGCTGTGTTTTTTGCTTTGGAGAGAGCAGTTCTCACCTGGGCGTTGGAGATGTTTGGGGGGCTACAATCCTCTGGTATAGATATCTCTCCTTTTGGGGGGGGGGAGTTTGCACTGAACCTGCCAGCCAGTATGTTGGCAATGTGTGTAGGTTCAGTAATCTTCACATCATTTTAAACTAATTCTGAGCATATCTGGGAGTTTCCTCCTAGGTTTCTAACATAGCTAAAGAAGGCCTTATGATTGTCTTTTGAATCCTTGGCGATTTTTCTCTCAAAATTTGCCTTGGATGATTTTATGAGAGCTCTTAGTTTTTTACTTATAATGATCAAAGGTGTCTTACCTTTCAAGGAATTTGCTCTATCTTGTAGTAGCTTCCTCCTTTTGTTGTAGAGCTTGTTTATGGCTGGGGTCCACCAGACTGGACGCTTGCTTTGGTACAAAGAGTCTTAGTTTTGTTTGGGATTGCCTGATCCATGCAGTCCTGTAGGTGCTGGTAGAAGGCATTTGTAAGTGATTCAGCGGTTTGAGTAATGTTTACCACTGGCTCAGGGGCCTTAAAGGAGACCACACTAGTTTTTAGAAGTGTGAAGTCGGCTTTTGAGAAGTTTTTCACTGTGGTCTTTTTTGTTTCAGGTGGGGGCGGATGAGGACCTCCAGCGAGATTAGTTTATGATCTGATCTCACCAGTGAGGGGTATACTTCCGGTGTTGAACATTGTGATCCCATGTTCGTGATGATGAGATCAAGTATGTTTTCTCCTCTTGTGGGGATGGTGACTAGTTGTTCCATGGCATTTGAGTTTATGAACTCCAGGAACCTTTGGGCTAGAGTGTTTGGGCTTGAGTAGTGTTCCCAGTCTATATTAGGGTAGTTGAAGTCACCTAGTATGATGGTGTTTGGAGATACATTTATCCCTCCATTGTTTTCAGGAAGGCCATGTGAGGTTCCTGAGTTTGAGAGGGTGGCCTGTAACATGCTACAAATTGCAGAGCAGTCTTGCCTATGGTTAATTGCACCTGGATGGTCTTCGATGCATCGCGTTGCCACCAACCTTGAGGTGTGGGTGTCCTTTATGAATATGGACACCCTCCTTTCTTGGTGTTGTCCGGATTTTGGGGCGGAACGCATGATATGAGGTGAAACCTGCTAGTGCTGGGGTGCTCTCAGGAGCCTTGAACCAGGTTTCTGTCACAGCACAGACATCGATGTTCTCCATACTGAGAAGGGCCTCGAGTGCGTGCATCTTGAGATTGAGACTTCTGGCATTGAGCAGCATTACCCTTAGTTTTTTACTTTTTGTGTTCTAGGGTGGTAGGTTTAGAATTTGAGCCTTGCCTAAAAAGGCACTATGGGGTGGCAAGAGCCTTTGCCAATATCCGAAGCCTAGGGGTGACAGGTGCAAGCCGTCCCTTGCGAAGCAGCGTGGCTTGTCCAGCATGTCATCCCAGGCAGACAGACATTGGATCCCCTTTGAATGACACCAGAATTTAAGCCAATTATTAAAGCTGATCATCTTATCACTGTATTGTGGCATCATTCTAGGTGAAGGTAGGATACTGCTCAAGGTCAGGGTCATACCTGCCTGGGCTACATAATCAGAGAGCTCCTCAATGTCTCTTTTCATGTAGTCCAAGGAGGTACGTCTCAGGTCGTTGACACCAGCGTGGACAATGACTGAGTCGTACTTGTACCTGCTGTTGAGAGACCTGAGTGCTTGTGTTATGTGGCGGATTCTAGTGCCCGGCAGGCAGCTTACTGTGACCTTCTCCTTACTCAGTCTGGTGAGCGGGACGTCAGTGTGTCTGACTATGGAGTCACCTATGACAAGTATGTTTGGTGTTGTATTTGGCCTTAAGGGCAGTGACTGCTTTGCACACTGATTTTGTTGTTTATGTGTTGTTTGTGTGGTGTATTGAGTTTGCAGTTGCTTGGGTGTCTGCTTTGGAGGCCTCTGCTGTTTAGGTAAATTTTTACTCAGAGCCTCCGAGTATGTCTTAGTGTGTTTATGTGTTTGATTCAGTGGTGTGGTTGAGTTATGTGAGACTGGTATTGTGGTGTGTGTAGTTGCCTTCTCCTCCTTTCTCCTACTCCATTTCTGAAGTTTCTGCCCAGTGGTGATAATGCATATGGCGGAGTAAGGAAACTAATTGTAAAATATCAGCATTATTAATATATTGGCTTAATTATTACCAGAAGAAAATGTCTTACCAATGAATACTGAAAGTCCATGTATCTTTAGCTTAGAGTACAAATTGTAAATGGTTCATTTTTTTCAAAATGACAAATTCTGCTGTTGCCTGGACTGGTTGCTTGGAGATACTCATTAGTTTAGAAGAGTAATATTAGCCAATGAATTGTCAGACAAATTTAATGCTAACTTTACCCGACCTACCTACATTGTTGTCCCCAGTATCCCTGAAAATGTAGTTTTCCTGAAATTACCTTGAAACAAGTTTTAAAGTCCTTGTCAAAGATGAAAAGAATTCTATCAATGAAAACAGACAACCTGTGAGGCTACATTCTCATCAGTGCCAAATATGCACTTTCTGAACCACTATATCAATTGTTCACCCTCACCCTATCCATAGAGCCATTGCCCGCTGACTAGAGAATGTCTGCTGTGAATCACCAACACAATTGTCTTTCTAAAGATCCACGAATTTATAGGCCCATCAGCATCACCAGCTTTATATGCAAAAGCCATGAATGCATTATAGTAGGACTCATTTATTCAGACACGACCATCTTAATTGAATTAGACTTCTAAATTTAAATGTAGATTAAATTACATTTAAATTTTAGTTAAATTCCACTGTGAGACACTCTGATGTCCCTCTTACCAAGTTAGATAAGGGAAAGGTTGCAGTTAGTTGTCTGTCAGAGGCCAGGATTCACCAGATCATGCACACACTCAGGTAATTTACCCCTAAGTAGCAGTATGACTCAGTCTTAGTCCATGTGGGTATGAGTGACCTGAGATGTACCTCCTTGGACTATATGAAGTGAGACATGATTGAGTTGTCAGAATATGTGTCACAGGCAGGTATAACCTAACATTAAGCAGCAATCTAGCATCTGCAAGGATGATGCCACAATACCAGCAGAAAATTATTAACTTTAGCAATTGGCTTAACTGCTGGTGTCTTTCCAAAGGGGTCCAATACTTGTCAGCCTGGGAGGAAATGGCCACATTGCTTTGCCAGAGATAGTCTTCACCTGTCACCTCTCGGCTTTTACATATTAGTCAAAACATTATCCACCCCTATAGTGTCTTTTGTAGGTATTGCCAAATAGACAAACCTTTTAACATAACAAAAGCTACTCAGGATAAGCTAAAGGTTACTGCTCAATGCTAGGAGCCTGAGTAATAAACTGCATACCCTGCAAGCTCTCTGCACCCTGAAGAATGCTAACATCTATACAGTTAGTGAGACATGGTTCAAAGCCATGGAAAGCACTCCAGCAGTGCATGGCTATAATGTCTTTCATGCATTCCAATCACCCACTAAACATATAAGAGGAAAAGGCAGAGGCGTATCAATCTATGTAAAGTATAAGCACACTTCAGGGCTGGTCAAGTAATATGACGTGCTACAGGGAAATATTACCGGCCCAGCTATATGGAATTTTGTAGATAATTCTATGTCATATGTGAATATTGATATGATTTATACAGAAGTGTATATTATGCACTGAGGTAAAATGTAACCACAGCATGCTCAGCTGACTAAGAACAGAAATGCATATATACTATATACCTGTGCAAATGTATGTTTTAACAGTAGAAGCTAGAATAAAAGGGTTAACTTGCAAAACTTCAAGAAAATAAGTTGAAATTAAGTTGTTTTACGATTGTGCTATAAACATTCTCTCTCAGTTTCAGTGTAGTAGACATAATGCCTAGAGCTAGAAGTTGTTGTATTGTCTTGAAAGAGAAGTAATTACTAGGTTTAAAATGTAAAAAGTGTTTTATTACTTTATGACTTCCTAGAAGCTACACAGTTCTGAGCAAACATCTGAGAGATATGCATTTTTAACACAGAGATGTTAAATTCTGTTAGTTTCTATTTCAGCCTGGGAACTGAAGTCAGGTGACAAAAAGAGATGTCATCCAATCTAACTCAGCAGTAATACTTGATATTGATTTAAGAACTCTGTCAGAGAAAGACTGCGCATTTTGTATTTTGCATCGGACCTAGCAAGAACATCCACTCACCATCATCTGCACTTGCCTTGCTGTAAATAAGATTCAGGGCATAGTATCTCTCTAAGATAGCGATAGTAATATAATAAAGATTAGTTTAGATGTTTTCTGTATTTATTTGACACTGTCCTGCAATGTTGTTTTAAAATATTCCCTATGATTTTGAACTCTGAAGTTAGTGTTGATTGACTGTGCATTGTCTTGTTCTTTTATTATTTATTATTAAATGTATTTAAATCTATCTTTGTGGCTATGCGTGAGACATATTTAAGCTCTTGCAGTACTTGCATATGTATTTGGTGACACTGTGCAGGCCACTCCCAAATAGCCTTGCAAGTCTTGGTCAGACTACCATTTGGATAATAGTAACATTACTCAGTAGGATTGGACACCCTTTGCAAGAGTCTTATAGTAGCTAATAAGTAGGTGCTGGTGGCAGTGGAAACTACCTTCTAGTCTGGGCAGAAGGGTGCATAGCTAGTAAACCTCTGCCAGCCTTCCCCAGGTATGTGTGTCTTTGTATATAAACCAAATTTCAAAGTGTGCGTGTGTGTGTGTGTGTGTGTGTGTGTGTGTGTGTGTGTGTGTGTGTGTGTGTGAGAGAGCTACTTGGGCAGGGACACAAAGCACTGGTTGGACACAGAGGGTGCTGGAGGTCTTATCTTGGCCCCTCAGCTGAGATCTCAACGCTATAGCTATGCCAGTGGGAAGTCTTATTGAGGATCTGGAGAAAGAAGGAAAAACCAGCCCCCAGACTGAATGTGATCTCTATGTGCTCTTAAGGGTAATTGCACTTTACTGTGTGTGTACTTGTCATCCTCCCTGTGTGTACATCCCCTAACTGTTGCTGGTGGTGAGGATTGAGGCTCCTTGATTACTGGGCCAGTGCAGTGGCATCACAACCTGCTTGAGTTACTCCATCTCCAACTAACCATGGGAAAACTCCATTACCATTTTCTTGCTAGTTACAAGTTCCCCACCATGAACCAGGAAACCCATGTATCATATTTAAAGTTACTATAATCATTTGCTATCCAGTCCAATACCATACTCATGGGTGATTCTAACTACTCCTCCATTAACCGGGAGGCATACATAACCACTAACATGCAGGCCCAAAGATTTCTTGACTTTGTAGACTCAAATGTCCTGGAACAGGTAGTCTGCACTCTCACTAGGGGAACAAATATCCTAGATCTGGTACTCACAAATATTAGAGAGTGCTGCACCCCCCTGTGTGATGCAATCATTGGTAAGTTCAAATCACAAAGTGGTCTTCCTTAAAATAAAGGTAAAACTAGTCCACCCACCTACTCCAAAAAACTTTAAGAACTTCTCTAAGGTAAATTACCCCCTATTACTGGATGGCATAGCTAGTCTCTAAGTTCCCCCAAATCCAGAAAACACAGAAACCTATGCAGAGGCATACACAAAAGCCCTGCATGACCATTTAAACAACTGCACAGAAATGGCAGTCTTCTTCTTTCGGCTTTTTCCCAATTAGGGGTCACCACAGCAGATCATCTGTCTGCTCATGATTGGCAGTGGAGTTTTACAGTGTCAAGTTGCCAGCCCGGTGCCCAACCTTCCACAGAAGGCACACACATGTACACACTCACACCTAGGGCCAATTTAGAGTGTCCAATCCACCTACTGCATGTCTTTGGGATGTGGTTGGAAACCAGAGCACCCAGAGGAAACCCATGCGACCACAGGGAGGACATGCAGAAGACATCCCAGCCGAGAATCGAACCAGAGAATCCCTTGCTGTGAGGTAGCAATGCTAACCACTGCACCACCGTGGCCACCCCTGCACAGAAATGGCAGTACCAGTCCAAAATAAATCCAGATCAAACCACAAAAACAAGCCACCCTGGTGAACCCCTGGTATTAATAGGCTGTACAACAAAAGAAAGAAAATCCTGTCAAGAAATAAAAGGGAATGTGCACAACAGAGCAAAAAGTCCATCACTAGTCTAAACAAGTGAATCATGGAACTAGTAAAAGTCTCTGAAAGTGGACTTTGAAGTAAAAATAGCCTCCAAAGCTAAGGATAACCATGAGCTATTTTTCAGTTATTTCCACAGTCTTAAGGGCAACACTCCACAATGTGAGGAATTTGTTGTAGATGGTATCATCTATACTCAGAGAGAAGGTATAGCAAATCTTTTGGCTGACAAATTTAGATCAAATTTCACCTTCCAATCACTCCCAGTTCTCCCTCAAGAAATACCCTCCTCCACTCCACTGCCACTTATCACCAAAGAACAGGTTGCCACTGCACTGTCTAAAGCTAAAACCATGGCTTCAATGGGGCCTGCTTATATGCCAGGTTGCCTCTTAAACAGCTTAAATCTGGACTTATCATCCCATTAGGATCTCTATTTATCCACAGCTTCTGGACTGGCTTTGTCACGATAGAATGGAGGACAGCAACAGTTATCCCTCTGCATAAAGGAGGACCATCTACTAACCCAATAAATTTTAGATCCATAGGTTTGACTTGTCTTATATGTAAGATCATGGAAAGAGTAATCATGGACCTGATAAAAAATGTCATAAGTAACTGTCAAACACTGGACCCAACCCGTTTTGGCTTTGTCAAGAGCAGGTCATGCCTACTGAATCTGATGGATTTCTTTGAGAAAGTCAGTAAGGCCATGGATGACAGTAAAACAGTACATTCCAACTACCTTAACCTAGCCAAAGAATTTTACACAATTCCCCACTCAGGTAATATAAATACATTCTCAGAACTTTGCATAAATCCCTATGTCATGAGATGGATAGCCATTTGACTCATGGACAGGACATATGTGGTTAATGTTGCTGAATCCAGATCTAGCAAGAGGCCAGTTATGAGTGGTGTGCCACAAGGCTTGGTGCTGGGACCACTCCAGTTCAGAATATACTTCTATGAAGTCACAGCTAATGTGGAAGGCCTCTGGATGACAAAGTTTGCTTTTGACTGTAAGCTGAGGGCAATCATTGAATTCTCCAAGGAAGCAGATATCCTTCAGGAGGGTCTAGATCAGACAAATGATTGGTTTCAGAACCATGGTCTAAAACTAAGTGCAAAAAATGCATTATCATACCCTTTGTAAAGTCAAATACCCATGCAAATTACAATATGAATAATACACCCATAAGAGTAGACTCAGAGGTGAGAGATCTAGGTACAAAGATAGATAGTAGCCTGAACTTTGACTGCCAAGTATTCATAGTGGTGAGGAAGTTCTTTTACATGGCACAACTTATAAGTAAAGGTATGGCATCCAGATCCAAGGAATTATGGTCCCATTGTGCTCAGCCCTCATTAGACCAATAATCAAGTGTAATGTGCTATTTGGCATGTACCTGACTAGGCACTTACAGCAGCTGGAGTGAAAGAAAATATAAGGTGTAAACAACATGAACTATGCAGATAGACTAAAAGATATATCCCTTTACTCTGTCTCCTTCCGACTATTAAGGGGTGACCTATGCCTAACCTACAAGGCACTCACAAATCCAGCCCTGATGGAGCTGCTGCACATCTACAAGTCAAACAGCATGAGAGTCACCCAATCTAGGAATCTAAACTTAGTCAGCGACTCAAACAAAACATGCAAGAGAGACAGCTATGTGTCTCAAAGATTGCCCCTACTTTGAAACAGGCTTCCTATTCACATTAAGTAGACCCCTTCTCTGGCTCTCTTCAAAAGCAGTTTGGATCAATGGATGGGGAATCACAAATTCACACCTGGGGTAGTGCCTATGTTCCTTATAGACAGAGACAATCTGTAAGATACTCAATGCCCAGGCACAAATCCATACCATCGTCTTGCCCCTAGGAGCCATGTACTGGGTAAAATTGGGTTATATTGGCTAGGCTTGTAAGTGCCCTTAAGCCATTAGCCTAGTAATCTCCTATGAACCTATAAATGGTTTGGTTTTGTGAAGGACGCTTCCTGCCTCCTGAACCTACTAAGCTCCATTGCAAATGTTACAGAGGTTGTGAACAGTGATTACACAGGGCACACTACTTACGGTGATCTGGTCAAGGCTTTTGATACTATTAGTGATGGTGGTATCATTAAATAATTAGTCAAATGTTATGTAAACCTGTATGTTATCCACTAAATGTGTAAATTGAGTATATGACAGATCCAAGGTTGTGAATGTCACTTGTACACTCTCTAAATGTAAAATTGTAACTAGTGGGTTACCACAGGGATTAGTGTTGGCATTTATTTTGCACACATCCAATCCAATATCCCAGAAACACATTGAGCAAGTTTGTGGATTAATGCAGTATGAGCACTGTTATGAGCTCTTGCAGGGGTAAGAATATACACATTCATGATAGACTAAAAACAGTATCAAGTTAAATGCAAAAAATTCTGCAAAAATTCTGTTCCCACCTCATACATTATAAATGGTACTCCTGTTCAGAATGACGCAGTCATAAAAGACTGGTCTACTTATGTGGATAATTGTCTCTCAGTTGATCATCATAGTTCCACCACAGTCATATAATCATTCTATTTGATCCAGTTAATTTTACAGTATATATTTTTAAGATCAAAAGAAGTCATATTGCCACTGTATTCTTCCCTAATATCCATTACTGAATACAATGCTTCTTTCGGTAAGTCAAAATCAAATGATTTCCTATCATGTGGTAGAGGCTTGCAAGCTGAGCTACCAGATACACTGAAACTCACAGCTGAAACATGGAATACAGAGGATAAACAATGTTGACCACAGCCTTGTATCCTGAAAGCACTCTGCCACTGCTCCAGACCCAAAAACAAGTGTTAACATGGGTCCAGAAGGGGAGCAAAGTTAGGTTTTTAAATTGCTTGTTCTTGGTATTCTGACCTTTGGTGTCCTCTATTCCGACATGTTCAGGTTGAGCTTGCAAGCCTTGATCACATGCTAAGAAACCAAACCAAAACTAGTTGTTGAACTATAAATGTCCCAAAGATACCTTACCAAGAAAATTAATAGTATTAAATCCCTCAAATAACACAATAGATTACCACAACAATCAGACGTCTACAGGCTGTTTTCAGGCAGCCTGTGTCTGAGCCATGAAAGATCCAATCCTATTTGACCCCCTCCTTCTTTGCAAAACCAGTGGCTTTAAAAAATTATACTATTGACATAAATCCACACCAACAAATAAACAAGACTTACTGGAGGGATAGGTTCCTAAATCAACATATCCCCAGCCCAATGTATGAGTCATCACTATGGGCCAAACAAAGTACTACTTGGACTACCTTTAAGGCAGGTCTTGATGATCAAATAGGTAGACATAAATTTACACCAGTATTGTCACATAGACCCCAACTTGATTTGGAAGGTATGTACTATTAAGAGCTTAAAAAAATGACAAAAACTTTTATGGCTTGGCATCTTATGGCCCTCATTATCAATTGCCTAGTATTGTACATCTGTCCCTATGCCCTGCTTATACACCATATAATATAAAGTGAGTTAACATAATACAACATAGCTCATAGTTTATCATTCAAGTTATATCTGTGCTTACGCCAGAGGCAATGTTAGAACAGTGATTCCACATTTGCAGAGTATATTAAATGGCCAACCCAAGAATCTAGTGACATCCTAAATGTATTCATAAAGTTAAAGTTATAGACATGAATGGGGAGTTTCTTCTATAAATAATAAATGTTATAGAAAGTAAATTTGAATTTGGAATATCTTACAGCTCTACAAGAACCAGAACCCTTTTAAAGGTTATTATCTCAAAACAATCATTCAGAATAAGTTGACTCCAAACCTAGCAAGACTCTTATCTTTTTGTTATGTAAAGCTTTGAGCCCTAGAGATGATTTGTCTTTTGTAAAGTGGAAGTGAATGGAATATAAGCCCAAGAGTTGAAATCTGTCAAAAGTATTAAGGTCATGAACATCTCGTTCTCCTTTAAAGAAAAATAAACCACTCCTAGAATAGTAGCAAAGAAATAAAATTTGATACATTAATTGGCCTAACATAAATTATGAATAACTTTGTAAGTAAAGCATCTGCACTGAAAACCTCTGAAAAAATGTCACCACATACATTTAAGGTTTTAGATTTAACCACTGAATACTGGCTTTAAAAGTCTTGTTTGTGTTCACTGCAGACACCAAGATCTTCAACTAAGGAAGTACTCCCAAAAGAAGTTACCCCTAATAAGATTTCACAACTGATTTTACGGCCCTAAAAGGTATTAAATTACATTTATCAAAACTGATGGCAAATCCATTCCTAATCAGCTACTTTACTGCTATAGAAAGATAGTCAATGAATACATTATAATCAGTGCCATTAATAATAATTGATCCTAACTTGATATCTCATACTTATTTGCCAATCTAAATACCTTTATGTCTAGGTAGAAAGGATAATATCATGTCAAAAAGTGCCAGACCTAAATAGATCTCTGGTGAACATCAATCCAATGCAAATAACAGTTTCCAATTTTTACATGAAATCACTTTTTAGAAAGTTTAATATAAAGATATTAATAACAAGTTTCATTATGCATTCTAAAATAATTGAATGTGGTACATTATTGAATACTTTAGAGAGAGATCTAAGTATAGCACAATATCACCAAGTACATTATTCAGAGCCCTGCTAGCCTAATAATTTGTCAGGTGAATCTAGAATGATTTTTCATAAAGCCATAATATACAGCACAGTACCATGCCTTAGACCAGCCTAAAGTAAGCTCAAAAGACTCCTTGCAAAATATTTACAGAACCAGTAAGCTAGACTGACTGAGTGCAAATTGTCCTCAATATAACAACTCCCATTTTATTAAATTGCAATGATTCTAACCTTATTCAAGGAAGATGAAACAATACATTCTGTAAGGGATAAAATTAAAATGATACTTACTAGGGCAAACATATGTGAACCTAGATGGTTAAACAGTATACAATATGTTTTACCTTGGTCACTACAACTGTTGTATTTTATTTTCCTTAAGAAAGCCTAAACTATATCTTCAGTTATATGAGAACAAAATAAACTGCCTGAATTATAATAGATGTTATCTTGAGTAGTCAATGAGCACAATATGTCCATACCAATAGCACAACTTGTGACATGAAGGTTGGCATTGGTAACCAGGTTAGTAAGGTGCTTGGATAAAGCATTAGTCATTTCAAAAGGGTTGCTAGATAAAGTACCATATTTTAGAAATGGGGAGGCTACATGACTGTAATAACCTAAAATAGATTTCATATAGCTGCAGCACATTCTAGGATTCATGTTGGAAAAAGCAAGTTTTCTTCATAATGCATCTTAAATTTAAGTGACTGATTACAGGTTTCTAGAGGCTACATTGAAGCTAGTTTTGTTAACTCTAATTCAATAGTTTTGTTATAGTCTATATTCCCTCTGCTTCATTTTTAGCAAATTGCTGATATATCTATTGCACCAACAGGAGTGGACATACAAGGAATGAAGTTTCTAATCATTTTACTGCTGTTCAGCTTAGATCAGAATTACAATTTTCCAACTAAGAATCAGGATTAAATTCAGAATTGAAATGGTCTGTATCTATGGATGAGAAGTTATAATGAACAATGAGTGCTTTTCTTGGACCTGTTAAAAAGAAAACAGATGCAAAAATGAAAAACAATATGGTCAGAATTACTCAATGAACATGTGGGGGTGATCTCAGAAATGCAATTGACACAATATGAAACAGGTCCAAAATATTATTATTACATGTTAAAAAGTCAGTTAGATGAAACAAATGAAACCAACATTGCAGAATAACACTGTGAGGCCCAGTCACTCCAAAATCTACTTTGAAACAAGAATTCTGAAGAAGTCTGATCATTTAATAGATGAAATCACCTAAATTTGTAATCGATTAGCTGAGACTAATCATGCAACAAAAGCATATCCAAAAACCCCAACTCAATGAATGAACAGCCAGCACTAGCACACCAGCTTGTGTATGGGTAATTAAAGTCACCAAATTAAATGATGTTGCTATTATTTCCTAAATATTGCCCATATCTTGAAAAAATGTTATTTGATAATCCAGATTAAATCTTAGATGCCTACATAGAGCAACTGGTTTTATAGCTTGACGACACTTCTGAGGTTCCAGGATGCCATAATGATTGTAGTATACAAGTGTCTGACTTGGCCAACACTGAATCATGTACAAAAATATCAGTGCCACCCTCTGAAGTGTTAGTTCTTAAGACACTCAAAGGGTTTGAAATAATAATTTAAGATGATATAACCTAACATGTAATATGATATGTTATTTTTTATTTCTCTGTGGCTGCTATAGTTCAGATAACATAATTTCATTTGCAGGGACTATATCACTGTCTTATTGTATTTTAAGTTGTTAAAGACAGTCCATAATCTAAATACAACACTATATATAATCACCTTATAATATGCCAACTGTAGTGCTCCTCAGAAACTATAGAGCCAAATAATCTTTTAACAAACAAAAGCAACATAAATTTGAATAATACTAAGATTACTACAACTACTAATAATAATATCAGCAGGTTATACCATAAATAAATTTTAAATAGCATCTGTGGCATTGTGTAGAAAATTGATTCATGATAGTATAACCAATTGATTTGTTTAGTTAAGTCAGTTACATGCACATTAAGGAAAACTAAACTGCCAGTCTTGCAGAAATCATTTAACCCTGATCAGATAGCATCCAAAAAAGGTCCCAAGAAAGCACATAAAAGGTGTATAAATCTCTAATGTCAATAGTGATAAAGTTTAATTTTTACTAAATTCTAAGTTGTTTAGGGCCTCTAAAAACATCCAGGAATCACAACATATTTGTATTAAGGTGCTGTTGGCCCAATTAGGGTGCAATCTAATTATTTCATGCATTTACCTTAGAAGTTTATTTAAAGGAAAATATTAGGTAGGGTAGGTGTACTTAAATAAGTTTAATTTCATCAGTAAGTACTGCCTGTAGGCAAAGAACATGAGGCAGAGAATAAAACCAACACTTATCTTTGCAGAGAATTATACAAATACATAATTCAATGAAATCCCACATATAGCAAACTATAGTAAACATGTCCATCAGAACCACTGGCACTTCTGTCAGATTCATGACAAAAACTGTCCTGTTTAGCCAATTCTACAATATCTGAAATAAACAAGTGAACTAAATAGTTTGACATCTTGGTAAATGACATAAGCACTCTGCCAGGAATATCTTTTAGAATAAATCCCAAATTTTAATTTAAGGTCCTACTGATTGATGTTACTATATTACATATCATGTGTGCAGCCAAAGGTCTCATTCTATAGGTATGTTTTTCAAGAACTCTTTCTGCTCCTCCTTCAAATTGCAACCATTTTCTTTCAGTTGGGCACTGAGATACATTGAAAAAAATGCATGCTACCTTTTAATAAAGAATAAAAGTTGGGCACTAGGATATATTCTGAGACTTTTATAATACCTGTAAATTAGTAATAATCCTAAAAAAATTACCTTTTATAAAGAGTCTCATTGTTCGAGATACGTTGTATTCACTTCCATTATGCTGGTAAGTAAATACACATGTGTAATTTCCTTGCAGTCCTGTGTGAATTTTATGCAGATCAAGAATATTCTTATTGCTACTGTCTTTTATCAGGTCACACTCCTAAAACAAATAAAACAAATTGATTGGATATGTTATTCCATAAGATCACTTCAAAAAAAATTTGAAATTAAGCAAGTGTTTTTTGTGAGGAAGCAATACCTTGTACCACCTTAAATTATTTTTGTTTGTGAAAGTATCTGTATTAGGACAAAAAATGACTGTGGATGTTGAAAGAGTAATAACATCAGAAAAAAGTGTTTTCTCGTGGTAACAAAGGCCAGGACGATGGCGGTAAACTAATAATTCAGCTGTGTCTTTTTCACATGATGAATCAAATTCCCTAAAACAAAAGGTGAACATGGATATAAGTCAATGAAACCCAATTAACAGAAACTGTGTAAATTTAGGAGAGGGTATTAAACTGACATTAAGAAAATGATGGTATCCACAGCCTTGCAATTTGATAACACAGTGCTAACTAAATGTTACACTTATTACAATTCAAAATATAAAAAGGCTCATAGACACAATGCATGCTGATGAATTCTGCATTCACGTCCAACAAACTGAGAATCAACTCTATTTTAATTTACCTTAGATAAAGATATAAGAATTTTTTTTCTTGCTTGAGCATCCAGAAATACATACCTTATTAAAATATACAGGGTATTACATTTGAAGAGTCGAGCATTCAAATCAACAGAGACTAAATGACCCAGGACTGTAATACTCTAAAAGTATGAAAAATCTATATAAATATCTGGTACCTCAAATGCAATGAAATCCTGACTATTTCCTGAGGAAACATGAATAAAAACCTTCTAACAGTAACTACGACTATAGAAAGCACAAGTTCAGCATTTAGATGAGAAGTTAAATTATGTAAAAAAAAATACATTAACTAAACAGATTACTGCTTTAAAATCTGCATAGTGACAAAAGTACAAAATTTCCTTTCCTTGTTAAGCAGATTAAAATATCAAACCTCAATAGTGCTGCTTAAATAAAAGTTAAATGGCAGATATTGATAACATGAAAAACATGAACTAGTGAGCCAACAAAACAAATATATAAATAAGAAACAAGGATGAACATACACTATTAATGTAGTCAAACACTTTTGTATCTTTATTACAATGAGATCACTTCAGAAGTAAAACAATGATAGATAAATTATTTTTAAAAGGACTTAAACATGTCAAATGCTGAAGAATATCTGATAAAAACAAGGATTTGATGAGATCATAATAAATGCATCTAATTTTCTATGAAATCATATTAAATAATTTTATTTTCATAACTAGTGAAGTATATCATAGTCTCATATTTTACCAAAATACAGTTTAAAAGCACAAGAAAAAATACTTTCCAACTAAGAGATAGCAAATTACATTTAAGCAATGACTAATGTGCATAGCAGTTAAACAATTGTCTATTTCTATTTCTCATGAACACTTAAATGGGCATCACTTCCCATTGTCAGTATTTGTATGACTGACGAGAAAAATCATCCATGTTAGACATCTATAATGGCTGTATTATCTACATTAGAAGGTGGTTTTGATATATATGGTTGGTATATTTGGTATAGTGAATTGTTCCCTTCTCTCCTGAAAATTTAATCTCTTAGGCTTTACCCTATGTTTTCAAATATAGCCATCAGTAGTAAATTAATTCATACTGCCTCACCCAAAACAAATATTAAAGCTATATCACTGTTGCAATTTCAAATTCTGTTTGTTGTTAAAAAAATGCCTTAAGTGAATTATTGTGAATAGTTCTGCTGACAAAATATTTAGCCTGGTAAAACAACACTATAATTAAATAAGATCATGCATTGTACAGCTAGTTAGCAAAAAGAAAGCATCATTCTACAGCTGAATATGCATATACACACATTCAGAAGGTAGATGATATCAATGTATATAATGCACACACACACACACACACACACACACACACACACACACACACACACACACACACATATATATATACCTGCATATAATAGATTCACCAGTTGCAATCAAGAGCTACATTACCAACAGTTGTTTCACCAACATACAGATATCAACTCAGACATACATTAACACAATGGAAGAGGAGAGAAGAATGATGATGCATCCCCCACCGCTATCCTCCAAACCCCACAGCAAAAGCTATTTCTGAATTATGTCAAGAGTTGATTTCGTCATTCAGTGTTGATGAGATGGTTGATAAAATTGTGGTAAATTTCCAAATTATATATATATATATATATATATATATATATATATATATATATATATATATATGTATATATATATATATATATGTATATATATATATATATGTGTGTGTGTGTGTGTGTTTTATATAGTTTGAGCTTTTGTAAGGGTTTTGCTGGTTTCAGTGAAACCCTTTAGTTTTAGGATTTTCTTTTATTTGTATATTCATATTCAATGTATCAGTTTAATGATATACATTATAAATATGTGTATGCATATACACATATCTATCTATCTGTCTATCTATCTATCTATATAATATGATGTACTTTTATTTAACTATAAATATTTCTGTAAATTCTATGCAAACTCTACGTTGTAACTGTCAATGTATTTTTGTTCTTTTTATCGAAGCTTTTCTCCCCCGGGCCTCCACTGAAAATGGGCTTCCATGCAGACGGACTATCCTGGTCAACACATTTAAAATAAATATTAAATAAATTAATAAAATAAATAAATAGTATTGCTCTTTTTAAACATCAACTTGAACATACATCTGCACACTTTATATTTGTGGGTATTGAGCTATTGTAAGTGATTGGCTATCTATTCGATCTAAACACACAATTTTGAATCAAAAAGAAAAGCTGTGGATAATTTGAGTGCTATATATAAACTTGGGTTCAATGAATATTTTTAGATTATTGATATCTACGTATCTATTATGTAGTATGAATACTGTATGTATTGCGAAAGTAAATGTGTATTTATATAGAATATACTTATACACAATGGGCAGGATTCACGATGGCTTGCACGGAGTCTAAGAGTTGTGTAAGACTCCATGCAGCCATCGCGATCCAGGAACAGCCCGAAATCCCGTGTAAGAGACAGCTAAAACAACTCTTACACGGGCAGGGCATGGATATGTTAATCACCCCACTTGCAGCCGAAAGGCATGCAGATGAGGTAGATTAGCGATCCACAAAGCTGAAACCAGCCCGTGTAAGAGTTGTGTTAGTTGCAGAAATTTACTCATTTGACAAATGAGTACGTTACTGCAAATAACACAACAGAGCCATGACAGCTCCAAATAAAGTGTACAAATGTTGCAGTCAGCATGCCAATGGCCAAATATGTGGCCATTGGCATGGTAACCCGATGCAAACATGAAATAAAATAATTTTTTTTTTTGGAGATTGGCGATGTTTAAACGCAGCACAGCCCCGCGCAAACAGGCTGCGCTATATAAAACATAAAAATAAAGGTTTGAAACCCACAAATGTGGGTTTTATGTAATGCATGGATTTGCAATGCAGGGACTAGCAGACCAAAAACAATATGGCCACCGTCTAGTGGTTGCTAAGGGGGGAAGCTGAGTGTAAGACATGTAACTAAGCATTAGTAGGCAATCCTATGTAAATGAGTGGTAGGATAGTGAATCACACTGTCACATAGAAAATGAGCACATTCCGTGTAGTGTAAGAGTTAGATAAGGGGGAGTAACAGAGTAGGAGATAGGTGACATCACAGAGGGGAATGTCAGGAAGAAATCAAGCTCATTGGAGCAAAGTGGTATGTGAAACATGTCAATCACACAGCAGAAAAAGAGGAGTGTCAACAGATAAGCATGGGAAAGTCAAGAAATGGAAGGTGTACACTGTGGCCAACACCAAAGTTTCTTGCTGTACGTGCATGCGCGTGTGTGCACGCTGGGAGGCGCGAGTAGGACAGAGTGCACGCGTGTAAGACAAAGTAAGCACGTAGGAGCCTGTTTAAAGATCTGTAGACCTGTTTGCGCTGGTGTGCGTGCATGTTAACCCGAATAAGCAGATTCTAGTCCGTGTAAGCATGTGTGCACACGTGGTAGCCACTTTGAGCGTGTTTTCGCTGGTATGCGCGCTGCTCCCCCCTGAGAAAACAGAGAGGAAAAGGAAGCAGAAGAAATAGTAGGAAACTAGCAGGGAATACTTGTAGAGGTAACAGGTGAAAACAATTAGAAGCAGGCAATTACACAGGCAGAATACAAGCCCAGCCCAGCACTTAAAACACGACAAACAGCATTGCAGTATGTTTCTCTCAAGAGACACTGCAAGACAGGAGTAAGCTAGTAGAAGTGAAAACTGAAAAAGCTGCACTCAGACCAAACATGCTAGGGGCTGCCATAGCTGTCATAAGGAGACATAGGAGACTTGCTGAGGGTGGTGATAATGGAAATGCTGCCAGACAACCCACAGTAAGGAGACAGAGAAGAGTGTACAGGCCTAGGGTCACCTACCAGGGGTTACATGAGCTGGAGATAGTGGAGCGCTATAGAGTGGACAGAGACCTCCTGCAGCAAATTGTTGAGCTGTGCAGGCCACGCCTCACACACAGAACCAACAGAGGGGAACCCATCCCAGTGGAAACCAAGGTATGTGTTGGCCTAAGAATACTAGCAACAGGTACCTTCCAGAGACCAACTGGTGATATGATGGGGATATCACAGGCATCAGCCTCCAGGATACTGCACCAGTTCCTGGATGCCATGTCAGCACATGTCGGTGATCATGTATATTTCCCCAATGCCCGTGAGATATTGGCCAGCAATATGCGTCTCTTCCAGCAAATAACGGAATACCCTGAGGTAGTGGGTGCAATAGACTGCACGCACATATGCATCAAAGCACCAGCCGGTGAGCGGGGTAGGGCCTACATTAACCGCAAGGGCTTCCCCTCCATCAACTGTCAGGTCATGTGTGATGCCCAGGGCATAATAATGAATGTGTGTGCTGGCTGCCCTGGGAGCTACCATGATTCCCATATCTGGCATTTGATGCAGCTGTACCAGATATTTGCCAGTGGGGACATCCCACATGGTCACCTAGTGGGGGATGCAGGTTATGCACTGGAGCCGTGGCTGATGACTCCCATCAGAAACGCACACACACCTGAACAGGAACGCCATAATGAGGCACATGCACAAACACGTAATGTAATAGAGCGTGTGTTTGGGCTGCTCAAGTCATGGTTCCGGTGCCTGGACACATCTGGTGGAGCCTTGCAGTACTCACCAACTACATGTACCCAAATTGTCATGGTATGTGCTATGCTGCATAATATGATCCTGCGAAAACAGCTGCAGCAGGACCAGCATAGGGCCGGGACAAACAGCCCCCCACCATTGCCAAGGCCATCACAAGCAGATCTTGACTTGGATGAGGAACAACCTGAGCCTGCCCCAGTAGGCAGAAGGAGGCGTGCCCAGTATGCCCTGGCCTTGGCAAAGAGGCAACGCATAGCACATACACTGGCTCAGTAGGAACCCTGGGAATGATACCCCTCTCTGACTCACTCATATAGTAACAGGGATGCCTAACATGACATAACCTGCTCTCAAACATGTACAGGGAGTGTAGTATGTGCATCCGACAGAGGCAGCCCTGCAGCACCACCTGAGGCATGATTGCCATGTGTTAAGCAATGTAACACCATCTAGTATATGCAAACATGAAGACCCAACCTAACATCTCACCCTCACCAAGCATGATGCCACACTATGAAGACAACAAGATCAAGTACAATAATTGGCTGAGGTATTGCTGTTAGCAAGGGGGAACACATCGCTAACAGCCTGGGCTGACATGCCAAGCAAGACGTGATGCCCCACCTGCTAGGGATGGCACGCACCCAGCACACCTGGCTGTGTAGATACTGGCAAAGGCTGTTGTTACACCCACTGTGCCTGGAATAGGTAAGTCTGGAAACACAAACCCACCACCATAGATAGCACAAGGGATAATAACCTGGACGTAATGCTACCCAACGCCAGAAGTCTAACCTGCAAGGTGCATGCAGACCAAACCCACCACAGCATGGAGAATGGTAATATGTGTTCTGTAACAGAAACCTGGGCAAGGCCCAGAAGAGCACCCTAATACTACCAGGTTATGCCTCATACCATGCTCTACAGCTCCAAAACATGGAACACATGACAATAGGAGTGTGGCTACCAGTAATTATCAAGAATAACCACACCCCCAGGTTGGTACCACAGCAAGAAGCAGCATGGACTATCCACTGGCAAGTAACACTGTCTCAAACTGTGAACCTGTTTGAAGCCTGCTACAGACCCCACACACAAACCCAGGTACCCCAGCCAGCCTTCCTGAAGACACTTCAGAGTATGAATGTCTCAACAAATACCAAACAAGGCACACACAAAGTATGACATAGGTGGCAATCCATTATGTATGGAAGAAGTAATCATGGACCTAGGGACACAAGTGGATGGTAACCTGTCATGTGACACTCACGTTGTCAAGATGGCCAGGAAGACCTGCTATATTGCTCACCTTAATATGAAAGGATGCACATGTAGAGCTACAGAGGTCACTGTGCCCCCATACCCTTCCCTTATCAGGCCTATACGTGACAACTATTCCCCAGTTCGGATGTACCTTACCTTACACATGCAACAGTCAGAAAGACCCCAAATGTACCCAACCAACAGGATAAAGGGTCCAAACATTGGACATCTGCAGCCTGGCTGAAGAAACCACAGCCCAATTCAGAAGCATACTGCACAGACAGAGGTGATGTATGCTTGATGTACAAGGCCATGTCCAATCCAGAATGAATGGACATGCTCCACTGCAGAAACCCCAAATCCAGCAGACACACCACAGTGAGATATCTGAACCTCTACACATAGATTAATAGGATGTGCTGGAGGGACAGATCCATAACCCAGAGGCTCAGGACACTCTGGAACAGAATCCCAGTCCATGATAGGCTGAGCTCCACACACAAACTCAACAAGAGAAATCCGGTGAAGTGCATGGGAGATAGTAGGTGTACACTGGGGGCCATCCCTGTGTCACATCTAGGAAAGTAAACCCTATGTGGGCATAATATGCACATTGCAAGGGGTGTTGAGACCCACACACAGTCTATCCATGCTCAAACAAGGCCAGGGCAGATAGCCTAGTATGACCCTATGAACCTATGATGATACAAAGGATTATCACACAGCTGTCCTACCTGATGGTAGGAACTATGGTGATAATCCACAGATATGCTCTGCAGCACTTTAATATCACAAACAATACACCAAACCCACACACATTGCCAACAGCCTACCAAACAGATTCCTTCCAACCTCCCCACCAGCACCTAACTGACAAATATCTATCCCAGGAGAGTGCTGGCCCCCCGACATTGCAGATGCTGAGGTAATAGCCAGCATCCACAAAGCATAGCACACAGCATCAATGGTACCAGATGGTGTCCTGGGTTGTGTCCAACAAGTACTGTAAGAAGATTGGAACAGCAAATATCATTACTGTGCACTATCAGTCCTACCACAGGATATGTACCCAAAGAGCAGTGTACAGCAACAGTGGTCCCACACCACAAAGGGTGTGCCTGAATGGATAACGCAAACTATCACCCCTCAACCCCGACTATCTAGGTTGGCAAAGTAATGGAGAGAGTGATCATGGATCCCATGAATAACGAGATTGGGTACCTACAGACATTGGGCCCTACCCAGTGTGGCTATCATAGGGCAGATCCTGCCCTGTACACGTCTGACTCATGTGAAACATGCACCAAGCCCAGTGATGTGGGGAATGTTGATCACACAGCCTATCTGGACCTTGCTAAACCCTTCCATACAATACCCTAGTTGGCAGTACAGGTAAGCTCACCAGCCTAACTATAAACCCCTATGCAAGTAGATGGGTTGCAAACCAGCTCAAGGACAGGACTGACCTGGCAGACATGCTGTAGCCATGGCAGACTGCAAACCAGGTACAACTGGCATCCCACAAGGCATGGTCCTGGGACCTCCCTTGTATGCTATATATGTCACATAGGTACAGGCCAACATGGACGGCTCTGTCTGAACAGGTTTGCAGAGGACTACAAACTGGCCACCATATCGGACTCTCCAGCTGACACAAGCAACCAACAAAAGGCACACATAGAAACACACAAGTGGTGCCACAGCCATGTCAACAAGCTAAATGCAGAATAGTGTATAGAATAGTGTATAGTCAACCCTTGTGGAAACACAGTACATGGCAAGAAATTACCACATTGGTGTTAACCCTGTAAGTACATCAGGAGAAATAACAGACCTGGGGACACAAGGTGATAGATATCCTGCATGAGACAACCATGTGTCTGTAGTGGTTACAGAAACATACCATATACCCACCTAATCATGAAGGTAAGCACAGCTTGGTTAGGGTAGGGCAATGTGCCTCTCCAGTCATCCATCAGCAGCCCCACAATTGTGTACAATGGCCCTTCAGGGATGTACCGTAGCAGACACCTGCAGCAACTGGAAAGACCACACAAATACCCCACCAGGAGGATCGCAGAGCTGTAACAGATGCCATGTGTCGCCTGAGTAAAGAAACTGCAGCTCCACACAGTGCCATACTGCCTGGCTGGAGGTGAACTATGCCTGATGTATAGAGCCATGACCAACCTGGTATCAATGGACATTTGGCACCATGTAAACACTGAATGCTGGTGACCTATGCAGCTGACAGGCCTGAACCCCAGCACAGACATAAACAGGACATGCTGTACCGATTGGTCCATAACCCAGAAGCTCACTCCACTCATGACTAAACTCCCACTACAGGATATCCAGGGAGTCCCTCAGTGACTGTCATCCAGAGGAATCATGATGACTGGATGGGAGATGGTAGGTGTACCCTGGATATCACCTGTATGTCACGGGTAGACAGAAGCACAGCACACTAACTGTGACATATGTCATGGCAAACACCAGTAAATGTGTGTTGAAGGACAAACACTCTCTGACTAGCATTACAAATGGACTAGGGCACATGGACATTGTTTGTCACTGTCCACACAAGTTGTGGAATACATTAACAATGTCGGACAATCATGTACTATGCTGTCCATATCTGAACAAAATGCAACATGGTCATATCTGCACAACTGGCCCTCAACCAATCTGGTGTGCTCACTATAAATATTACAAGCAGTGATAGGACTGAAACCGATTATACTGTCCACCACAGTGAAAGTACTGCACCAGTATGCTATATGACAATACAACTGTTTGGTCATCAGGAAAGGATGATGACAACTGTATGCAAACTATCCCATGGCGACCCTGCAGGCACAGCATAATGCCTGTTAGGTTCAGACACAAAGCAGTTGAGCAGTAAGAACACAACCTGATGTCCAACACTCAACTGTGCATGTGATATATAGATTGCGTCCACACACAAACACAAATGTGGTGGTCCACAAATCCCAACATAAGGAAAGGTCACACTGGGCATTCTCGCACACTTAGATAAATGAGATGTGGTAGTCAAGAAGCCATACAAACTGCGAACTGGGCATGCTCACACACTTAGGCCATGTCACAGTTCAGCAGTTGCACACACATATCTGGCATTTCTATGTGTTAACACAGGAACCTTCCACAATACAGACATCTGTCCAGTGCACACAGTGAAGTTACAACAGAGACATAAGTAAAGTACTGGATCCCACTCATATGCAAACATCTCCCACAGTACACACGTTGTTTATAGAGATAGGAAAGGCTTTGGCAATAAAGACCCACAAACAGTATATGAGCAACAGATACTTGCATCTGACAGGTAAACATATGGCCATAGAGTGCAATACCTGGCTGTTGTCCCTAGGGAATACAGAAGGCTATCCACAGTGTATTTGGCGTTTGCCTCCACAGTACAGTAGGCCACTGTGCCTGTGCAAAGTTAATGCATAGATATGCTCTCCCCTGTACTGATGGATAGTCACAGATGTACATACCTCTTCATCCATAATGATGTCAGCACACTACATATATCAGGAGCAGAAATTATACTTAGTAATGTGAATAGCGTGCTCTGCTACTGCGTCTCTAAAAAGTGTCATAACATAGTTAGGTAGGGGTTTGAATCCTGCAAGTGCTCAGTATGTGTGTGAATGTGTGGGGGGGGAGTAGTGTGTGCAATTCCATGTATATGAGACATGTCCCTTTTGGCAACTAGTATTACACAACACATGCTGCATATTCCACTGTCTAAACACTGATGATGTCAGCACCCTATAAGTACAGCAGGAGAAAGCAATCCCCCCAGTAATGCAAGTTGCGCGCTCTACTAATGCGTCTCTCACAAATGTCGTAACATAGTTAAGTAGGGGTTTGAATCCTGCAAGTGCCCAGTGTGTATGTGGGGGAGTAGTGTGTGCAATTCCATGTGTATGAGAAATGTCCCTTTTGGCAACTAGTACTACACAACACATGCTGCATATTCCACTGTCTAAACACTGATGATGTCAGCACCCTATAAGTACAGCAGGAGAAAGCAATCCCCCCAGAAATGCAAGTAGTGCGCTCTGCTAATGTGTCTCTCACAAGTGTCATAACAGAGTTAGGTAGGGGTTTGAATCCTGCAAGTACCCGTGTGTGTGTGGGGGGGGAGTAGTGTGTGCAATTCCATCTGTATGAGAAATGTCCCTTTTGGCAACTAGTACTACACAACACATGCTGCATATTCCACTGTCTAAACACTGATGATGTCAGCACCCTATAAGTACAGCAGGAGAAAGCAATCCCCACAGTAATGCAAGTTGCGCGCTCTGCTAATGCGTCTCTCACAAGTGTCATAACATAGTTAGGTAGGTGTTTGAATCTTGCAAGTGCCCAGTGTGTGTGTAAACGTGTGTGGGGGAGTAGTGTGTGCAATTCCATGTGTATGAGAAATGTCCCTTTTGGCAACTAGTACTACACAACACATGCTGCATATTCCACTGTCTAAATACTGATGATGTCAGCACCCTATAAGTACAGCAGGAGAAAGCAATCCCCCCAGTAATGCAAGTAGTGTGCTCTGCTAATATGTCTCTCACAAGTGTCATAACATAGTTAGGTAGGGGTTTGAATCCTGCAAGTGCCCAGTACGTGTGTGGGGGAGTAGTGTGTGCAATCCCATGTGTATGAGAAATGTCCCTTTTGGCAACTAGTACTACACAACACATGCTGCATATTCCACTGTCTAAACACTGATGATGTTAGCACCCTATAAGTACAGCAGGAGAAAGCAATCCCCCCAAAAATGTAAATAGTGCGCTCTGCTAATGTGTTTCTCACAAGTGTCATAACATAGTTAGGTAGGGGTTTGAATCCTACAAATGCCATGTGTATTTTTGTCACACAGTTTGTCCATGTGTGTGGGTGTTGTTCCCAATATTGCATGACATACATTATATTAGTAATGTCAATGCACACATGATGTATGTGTGTGCCACCTACACATATGTACCTGTGAACTGCAAGAGTTCCTATGTCCAAAGCCTGCCTCATGTGAATACATGAAATATGCATCAGACAACTGTATGACTGTGATGTTCTGTGCAGGGGCTGCATGTGGTATGTAACTATACAGTGTGGGTTGTAGATGGTGTCATCCCACCAGCGAGGGATACATGATTGGTCTGGAGCATATAGTCCACATGTTGGTGATGAACAGGTGCAGCATGTTGTCACCACTTGTGGGAGTGGTAACAGGTTGTTCCATAGCAATGCAGGAAATGAATGATAGGAACCCTTCAGATAGGGTCTTGCAGCTAGAATAATGCTCACACTGTATGTTAGGGTAGTCACAGTACAACCATAAAATGGTGTGTGTAGAGACCGTCATATTTCCAGTGTTGTCAGGAAGGCCAAGTGGGTTTCCTGGGTATGGGAGTGTGGTGTGTGCCAGGCTATGAACCTGAAGGCAGTCTAACCCACTGTGTGTTGCACATGGAGAGGATCTGATGCTTTGTGCAGTGCCACCAACCTGGGGGTGTGTGTATCTGAGGTGCCTTTGGATACATCCCCCCTGTTCTAGTTTGGTGCATGTGTAGGGGATGACAAGCATGGTATCAGGAATGACCTGGCACTGATGGTGTGCACCTGGGAGCCTTGTACCAGGAGTCTGTTACTGCACGGATATTGCTGTACCCCATGCTAAGGACAGTTTCCACTGCATGCATCTTGAGGTTTACACTGCTGCTGTTGAGTAGCATTGCTATTAGTGTCCCATTCTGTGTGATACCTGTGTAGGCGGCTATGTAATGTCAGCCTTGCATACAAAGGCACTATGTGTGTAGCAACAGCCTCTGCCAATATACAATGGCCCATGGGTGACAGGTGCAAGCTGTCCCAAGCAAAGCAATGTGGCATGTCCAGCATGTAATCCCACACTGACAGGCACTGGATCCCCTTTGAATGTCACTGAAAGATATGTTAATTGCAGAAACTGATGATCCTGTCTACATATTGTGGCAGCATTCAGGGTGAGGGTGAGTTGCTACTCAAGGCCAGGGTCATACCAGCCTGTGCCACAAGCTCAGAGAGCCCTTCTATGTCCCCTAACATGTAGTCCAGGGAGGTGCGTCAGAAGTCATACACACACTGGCACAGACAATGACTGAGTCATACTTCTACATGCCTTGGAGTGACAGGTATGCTTGTGTTATGTGGTGGATCATAGTGCCCGACGGGCAGCTCAACATGACCATCACCTTGTTCAGCCTGGGAGCAGGACTCAGTGTACGTGATGATAGAGATACCTCATACAACTGTAGCAGATGTGTTGTCTAGCCATATGGCCTGTGACTGTTTGGCACACAGGCTTTGTGAGCTATGTGTTGCATGTGCTCTGCTCTGGCTTAACGTTTGCTTGTGTGTCTGTGTTGCAGGTGTCAGCTGCTCAGGCAGGATGCTATTCTGAGAGCCCAATAATGTACCTGTGTGTTTCTGTGTTTGGATTGTGGTCGTGGCAGGTCTATGGGAGACTAGTACTGTATTCACTGTAGTATCCCACTCCACCTGACAGGGAATGCCAGTGCTGTGTAAACAGAGCTTAGCCCCCAGTTTGGCTATGTGGTTGCATCTTTTACATGTGTTGTATGTGTATGGGAAGGGGAAAGGGTTGTCTGTGTACATGATGCAGCTGTAACATTGCCACATGACTCACAGATTCACCAACTGGACCTGAGAGTAGATCGACAGGTGACCTTTGCACATGCTACCATAGCATTGTGACTCCCATACTAATGGGGAACAAGGTACTCAAGGTGACTATGTGAGGGTGTAGTGCTCCTGATTTGTTAGTGCTGGCATATATGAATGCTGTCTTGAGCAAATGTGAGGTAAGTCATATGCAGTGTGTTACAGGCAAGCTACATGCAAACAGGACAAACAGTGATGTTCTGTCAAGTGACACATGGACATCAGTACAGTAAGCAACACAGATGTCACTAGGGATCCACAGAGGCACTGTGTAACTGCACTGCAGGTGGAATCAGTGTTTCAGGAACATAACAGGCAAACATGCATACAAACAAAGCTACAGTCAGCAGGCCTGTATGTAGACTATGCTACAACAAACAAGGTGTATGACTTCCAGTAGGTAACAGTGCATATATGCAGGCACTATAAGCCAGTACCCAGACATTCCCAGGTCAGATGGGCTGGGTCCAGCCGCACCCCACACAAGTGTATAGACCACGTACCTTCGTAATGTTGAATAACTGGCCTGATACTCAAGTGCGCATACCTGTAATAATACACATGTCAAATAACAGACACTGAGCCCTCACTCAGCAGTTCCAGACTTAGTATGATGTATGCTACTTGTTCTGGCACCACAGTATCCTTGACATGTATGGACACTCTCTCTCCTGTCATAGTTAGTTCTGTGTTTTGGTGCTGTTATGCATGGTATGAGGTGTGACCTTGTAGTGCTAGTGTGCTCTTGTGAGTCTTGAACCTGTTGTGTAGTACTGCACAGATATCAACATCTTGAAACATCTGCATTGCAGAGTCGTGTGTGGACAGCATGAAACTCACAGTTGACATGGCCATCATTGAGTATCAATATGTGCATTGTTGTATCCCCTGTGCTACCTATGTAGGTGGCCATCCCTTCACAGCCTCACCACCAGTATGCAAAGATGTGCAGACAGAACACTGTGGTAATTACTATGGGTGTACAAAACAATACAATGACATTCATACTGTAACTGCATCAGGCATGCTGGTATATACCCACAATGCTATCATTACACTGTACTGTTGTCAACATCATACTATTACAATACGTCTATGTACTCACCCTGTGCATCAGCACCATGTTAACCTGTTCCTGTACCGATTTTACAGATTGCAGGAGGTGGCACAGTTTCATCATATGCACAGGGTGTGTACCTGGTATGCCTGAGTCTGCCACTGATACAACCAATTGACATGTCTGTGTGCGTGTGTTAGTGAGGGACAGCAGTACAAGATGGGGCAATGTTGATGCAGTGTGTTCGTGTATGCGGTAGCCCTAGGTGTTATCACTTTGCATGTGTGTATGAATGCACACAGTCCCACCTCATGGCTGCCATATACAGGTGTTTGTGGACAGCCACAGACTGTACCTGCCAGGTCAAACAGATCACTGTCTGTGGCCACGGACATGGTACCTGTGCCTGGCAGGGGTGCTATGGACCGTATCAGGTACTAAGCCAGACTGGGTACTGTCATCAGAAGCAGGTGTTTGTTGACTGGAGACAGGTCCCTGTTGGGACTGTCCAATGCCACGTGCATGTGGTCTCCTGGGGCGGTCCGATGACAGCACAGACCCAGCATTGCTGGGGCTGCTGCTGGCACTATGTGAGCGGCCGCAGCCCTGTTGTCGTCCGCGACGGCTGCCAGCTGCTGCTGTTGCTGGCATACGGCCACGTCGATGCCTCAACCATCCACCACTGCCCTGGCTCATGGACATATAGTTGTGGAACAGATCTAATGTGTCTCCCCAATGTCTGTCAATGACCTCGGTGAAGTTGAGGATGGCAGCTGCAACATCACGCATACTGTCACTCATGGCTGTGTGACATGCTCTCAGCTCCCTCAGACCCTGTCTGGTGTACCGTTCCATACGTGACTGTGCCTGCATTACAGCCCGAAACATAGCTGGGGTTGAAAGACCTCTGTCTGACAGGGGTGGTACACCCACGGATGCTCCCACGAAAACCCATGGACGTCTACCTGTGTGGTACCGTGTCAGGACCCTGGCCATGGCTGCAGTGTGGAGATGCATGTGCCATCGGTACCACATTACCCTGGTCAATGCCCACGTATCCTGTCCATCACCTAGGGACATTGGTGACAAAGGATGTATTGGCAGGATGACTGTGCACATTGATAGGGTCGACAGCTGTGTAGTGTCAATTGGCTGACCAATGACAGACCCTGGCACACCTACCTGTGCCATTACACAGGTATCATCATTATCACTATCCACAGCAGCTGATTCAGGTTCCCTGCTGCATGACACCAGAGCAGCACCAGAACCTGTGGGAGTAAGACAAGAAACACAGTTTACAATGTGTACACAATGCCACCACTGATGCACATGCACACATGCACACATGGGCACATGCACACATGCACACATGCACACATGGGCACATGCACACATGCACACATGCGCACATGCACACATGCACACATGGGCACATGCACACACCTCAGTATATGAGATATCAACTCACAGACACAAACACACCTGCAATCAAACACATAGCACTACTGCTTCAGCCTATTATTACTATTAGTATACAGAGTATTGAAGGTAATGGTATTACACACTCACCAGCATGGATAGGCTGCCTTGCTGTTATACCAGAGGGACCTGCAGAAAAGAGACATTTATCATCAGTGGGCACAACTGTGCCACTGATACTGTGGGCATGCTGCAGTTCAGTAGTGCAACAGTTAGCTTCCACAGGTGTACTGCAGATATTGAGGATATCACTAATGCACAATAATTACCAAGATTACAGCTACAAAATGAGGACACACCTCACACATGCATAACCTAACAGTGTACAGAATGGTCAACTATACACATGGCATGTTACCTGCACGCTCTGTGTCCTGCTGCTGTGTGGCTCCAGCCTCCATCATTACACATGTATGCTGTTGTTGTTGCTGCTGTGCTGGAGCCACAACACTCAGGAGTAGTCCCTCCAGTCTGGTGAGGGGGGATGTCTAGCCACTCCACCACCTGTGGCAAGCTGCAGCCTGTGGATATCCGACGCACGCTGACTGACATTTCTAATTAAATCACTGCAGTGATGGTGTACCTGCTCATATGTCCGGTTATGCGTGCCTATGTCATTTACCCGACGGACCAGGTCTTGCCACAGTGCAGCCCTCTCCTACTGGTTCTGGCTGGTGCGGGAAAAGAGTACAGTGAAATCCCGCACCAGGCTCTGGTGTATCTCCTCCTCCTCTGCAGCAGAGTAGACAGTGTTCTACTGGTGAACCATGGCCCTGAAAAGGAGAAGGAAAATATGTCAGCAATATCTGTCAGCAAACTATAGCACACATAATACACATAATACTCGACTGCAGTGATATAACCTAAGCACCATATATAGCATCTGTCTAACTATTGGGGGATACACATGTACATGACCACATATCAGTGCTCATCCGACAACTGTGCAACAGTACCTGGCACACTCCATATGACAGACTAGTATACTGCAGCAGTCAACACACTGTTTCAGGTACAATACACAACCTCACACTGGGGGTTTGTATCAAGGTACTGTATGGGGAACATTATCAGCCCATGCACTGCACACAATGCACGTTACATATTTCACTGGTAATGCACATTACTCTTACTTTCCATAACCCTACCTACACCACAGTGACATACAGGGTAACACAGCACAACATATGTCAATGTAGTATGTGTTGATCGCAATACCTCACACACCTGTCTCTGGCCTCACACCAAGGACACACACTACCATGACAGACAGACAGTCATGGTGAGCAATCACACCAGTACACAACATGCACCCAGTCACTAGCACACTCATTCCACCTCACATATTCCGTTTGCAATGTGTTCATGGGTGTGCATTGTGTCCTAGGTAGGTAGTGTGCTTTTGGCCCTGGGTCTACACCAGCATACTGTTATGCTACCCTGCCCCTTGTGACTCATGTGTTATGATCATACCTGCTCCTTACAAACAGTTAAACAGGGTGACTCATATGGCATATTACCTATCTGAATAACATTCAGCAGGGATATGTCTGACATCTACTCATGGGAAGCCTTGCTTCTTAATTCTGTGTGGTCTACTACAGGGTATATCATATCTGTGGGTAGGGTCCTGTACCTCCACCATGTGCTCTATACTGCAGTGACAAGGACGACAGACATAGGTAATTTGAGTTGTGGATGTTGGAGGTGTTACCATGGTTGTTAGACAACTGTCATGGGTGTGACCGAACTAAGTATATCCAGCAGTGGTAACCTCTATGTAGGTAGTCTGTGTGCACTCTGTGGTGTTTGAGTGCATTGACACAGTTACTTGCATATGTCTGTGTCCTTCTCCATATCTGTAGCTGTCATGGGAGGTACATACCATGTAGGACATTGTGGGGTGTGGAGGGGTACAGTGACCTACATGTCCATAGCTGACACACCATGTCCACTGACACATTCCATGTACAGGTACTACAGGACTAGTGTGCCACTGTGTATATCGATGTGGAGCCTATTGTACACTTGTTGATCCTGTTCCCCCCTGACACATGCAGTGGTGGGCAGGCATGTACATATGTGGTGGTTACTGGTGTCAGTGTTTTTGAATGGGGTATGGTACTCCAGTATCAACACTGGTGTTCACTCCATGCCTGTGACACCAGGCACCTGTTGCAAGACATCTGCACACATGTGCCTCACACAGTCTATATATGTATATATATATATATATATATATATATATATATATATATGTATATATATATATATTTATATGTTTATATCTGTATATGGATATATATCTGTTTGTATATATGTATATAAAATATATATATATAGATGTAGATATATACATATAGATGTGGGGAGAGAGTGAGAGAGAGACACAGGGTGAGTGAGAGTGTGAGGGGGTGAGACAGAGAGAGAGAGATAGTCATATACAGACATATCTGTTGTCAGTCAGATCTATCTGTATATGTATACGTCTCTACAGATATCTATATATGTATGTGTGTATTACATATATCTGTATGTACATATTCTACCAATCTCGATGTTTGTGCAGTAAGTGAGAACCTGGTTCAAGGCTCCTGAGAGCACACCAGCGGTACCAGGCTATACCCTGTATCATGCGTGTTGGCCCCGGGACTCAGGACAAAACAAAAAGGGAGGGGGTGTGTCCATATTCATGGAGGACACACACACCTCCAGGTTAGTGACAACACATGAAGCATCACAGACGATCCAGGTGCAGATAACCATAGGCAAACCTGCTATACAACTGGTAGCATGTTACAGACCACCCTCCCAATCTCAGGGACTACAGTCAGCCTTCCTGTAGACATTGGAGGATATGAATGTCCCACCACACACCATCATATTGGGATACTGCGACTACCCTAACATACACTGGGTGCATTATTCTACCCCAAGCACCCTAGCCCAAAGGTTCCCGGAATTCACTATGTCAAATGCAATGGAACAGCTAGTCACCTCTCCCACAACAGGAGATAATATACTAGACCTGATCATCACAAACATGGGGACAATGTGCTACACACTGGAAGTATACCCTTCACTAGTCACATCTGACCACAGACTGATCCCCCTGGATATACATATCCCACCTCCCCCACAACACAAAAGACTACAGTGGGAAACCTCTCACATGCCGACTTTACACTTCTTATAACTGAGTTGGTATCCTTAATGCCCACTGGGCCAGTGTAAACCACTTCCCACAATGCAGACACCTTCACATATGCTTTCTACAGACATCTCCAAGAATGCATCGATCATGCAATCACAAATGAAATCATGACCCTCACCACCAAGGGCAGGCATCCTGTCTGGTGTACCCCAGCATTGAACAAATTGTATAACAACAGAAGGTAGCTACTGCACGGCAGAGCATACTTCCATAGAGCTACGGCATCTCTGATCAGCAGTAGTAGAAAGATACGTTTTGTCGTACAAACATGCAAGGCCAACAATGAGAGGGACATCGCTATGGTCACTACAGATAACCACAAGGCCTTCCTCTGCTATGTTACACACCTGGGTGGGAACCCTCAGTTGTGTTCACAGTTAGTTCACAGTGACAAACGCTACACTGAACACACAGATAATGCCAACATTCTGGCAGACAGGTTCAGTGCAGGTTTCTCCCCTCCTTAACCCACACATGTGGAATTACTTATCCCAGCTGACTGTAACCTCCTTGTCATCTCAGATGTCCAGCTGGGAACCACCCTCAGCAGAGCTGTAAACACAGCATCAATGGGACCCAACGGTATTGCAGGTTGCATGCTACATGAACTGCAAGAGGAGCACATGCACATTACATGCTATTCAGCCGTAGCCTTACTACAGCATATGTACCTGGACACTGGCATACAGCAACAGTAGTCCCACTCCACACAGGAGGCACCTCTACAGACCCTGGTAACTACTGCCCCATAAGCCTAACCAGCCTGGTCTGCAACACTATGGAAAGGATCATTATGATACCCATACACAGAGACATTGGGGACTTAGACACTTGATCCCACCCGGTTTGGCTTTGTAGAGGGCAGATCCTGCCTTATGAACCTGGTTGACCTTTTCAAATCAGTCACTAGAGCCATTGATGAGGGCACAGCGGTCCATACAGCCTACCTGGACTTGCCTACGGCTTTCGACACAATACCGCACTCTGGCATCATAGACATGATCAACAGCTGAAATGTAAATCCATATGTCACATGATGGGTTGCAAACCGGCTAACGGATAGAAATCCTACAGTCAAACTCACTGGTGCCATGTCAGACTCAGAGCCAGTCACATGTGGTGTCCCACAGGGCTCTGTCCTGGGACTGCTCATGTTCGGCATATCATTCTCAGATGTGGAAGCAGACATGGGAGGGTAGTGGCTGACAATGTTCAAAGATGACTGCATACTAGGCACCATAGGCAATACACCTGCTGACACATACATCCTACTGTCAGGCCTCACGGACACCAACAACTGGTGCCAGAGTCATGGCCTTACACTGCATGCCACGTAATGTATACTCATACCCTTTTGGACGGACAAGGTACCAACATATTATCACATAGACAATAACCCACTAAGTACAGACAATGTAATCAGAGACCTGGTGACACTGTTCAATGCTGACCTCTCATTTGACACCCACGTTGCCAAAGTGGTTGGATGGACTTCCTACCTTGCCCACCTTATCATGAAGGGATTCACATCCACATCAAAAGGGGTCATTGTACCCCTATACTCCTCCCTTATCAGGCCCATGACTGTGTACTATGCCCCATTTGGTATGTACCTCACCTGGCACTTGCAACAGCTAGGTGGACCCCATAAGTACATCACCAGGAGGATTAAGGGTCTGCAACAACTGTCATATGCTGCCAGACTAATGTAACTCATGCTCTATTCCATAACATACTGCCTACGTAGGGGTGATCTGTGCCTGATGTAGTAGGCCATGTCCAATGTGGTATTGATGGACATGTTCCACCTCATACAATCCAAATCCATCAGAAGCACGACAGCTATGGATTTAAACCTCAGCACACATATGAATAGGACATACTGTAGGGACAGATCCATCACTGAGAGGCTTCCCATACTGTGGAACAAGATCCCAGTTCATGTTAGGCAGAGACCCTCACTGACACTCTTCATGTGCATTCTTGACAAGTGGATGGGAGATCATAGGTTTACAGCAGGGGTCTTCTCTGTGTCACTGCTAGACAGAGGCACAGTAAACTAATGCTATTATGTTGGGGGGTCTTCATTGTGTCACTACTATACAGAGGAGCAAGTTTCTAAATCTATTCTATACACTGTCTGCAGATAGCCTAGTACTAAACTATGACACTGTGAAACTATATATGTCTATGTATTTCTACATCCCTCTCTATCTATGTATACACATATGCATATTATATAAATATATACATACATATCTCGATATACATACGTATATATATATATATATATATATATATATATATATATATATATATATATATATATATATATATATGTATATATATGTATATATATATATATATATATATATATATATATATATGTATATATATATATATATATATATATATATATATATATATACTCCGTTTTAGTTCCACATATGTATATACACAGTAATGTACTGCTGAACATCCATTACTGTACAACCTACTTGTACATTGCACTACAACCTACATTGCTATGTGCACATAGCTACCGTCACATACATATGTATGTGGAGCCTTCAGTGACAGTTTCAGTATGTCCCTGGCCCTATGCACATCTTCATATACATAGATACAGACCAATAACACATCTGGAGGGTTCACAGTATGTAGAGTATTATAGTAGTTCTTTACATTACCTGTGTTTGTTGCAGCTGTTTGTGTAGGCTTGCAGTTGCTTGGCCTGCTGTCAGCCTCTTTGCTTTGTTGTTTCAGGTTTTTTTTTTTTTTCTTTCTTTCTTTCTTTCTTTCTTTCTTTCTTTCTTTCTTTCTTTTTTTTTCTCTCTCTCTACCTCCAGCGGGTGCAATGACAGTATTGCATGTGTGGACTGGGAGTACAGGATGCCTTTGTAGGTATCTGCACATGTCCATGTGATGGCCTCTGCACCAATTGTTAGCCAGCATTTACTAATTGCATGCAGCCTGTTGTGTAGTGATTGCAGTTCTTACTGTGATTACAGGACTGTGCTATAAAAAGGTCTATTAGGTAGGCGTAGCCCTTTCAGATTATCAGGGTGGGGACCATGCTGGTTTGCTGTGGACACTGTTCTGTGAGTGTAAGGGTTGATATGTCTCTCATATTTCAGGCTGTGTTGTAGACACTGCAATGCATGTTGTTCTGTAAGCTGAGTATTCCTTCCTCCAGTGTCCTGTTCTCCGTGTGTATGTAAACTGACACCTACGACTAGTAATACTGTGTATATGGGTGTGTGTGCTTTCCTGTGGGGATTGTGGTGTAACTGGTATATAGCAGTGGCTCTTGAATCTGTTGCTATGGCTTAAATATTTGGCCTTTACATTCACTCATTGTATGCCTGCTAGGTGTCTTTCCTGTAATGTGTTGCTATGGCTTTCCTAGTTTCCATTTACATTCACAGCTTGTAATGCTTGCTAAATCTGTTTGGGCAGCAATTCCCTATGTGTTTGTTGTGGTAGGTTGTTACTGCATGCAGTGTGGTCTGGCCATGGTGTGGGCCTTGACACTTACAGGGGTATTTGATCATGCTGCTGAGCAGGCCTTAGATACTCTCTGGTGCATCTTTTATCAGCCTCATGGAATGGTACCTAGCAGTGGGTTACTCCAATGACATATTCTGATACTCTGCAGTTGTGACTGTGGGTTATTTCAAGCATATATATTAGTACACCATTTGTGCCGTGCAGGTGGTGCATACCTTCAGTCAGTCATAGTTACCATTGCATGTGTAGTTACACCTTTCTGCCTACTGTTAGTACATTTGACAGGGTGTCAGTGGGGCACAGTTGACATTTGTATTCACATCAGGGACATCCCTGTAACTCAGCTACAGTTGCTATGTCTGATCTCTTAACTATTCAACTATGGCAGTGTTTATCCTGCTCTGAGTATGTGTGTGGCTTGCCAGATGCTACTGTGACATTATTACCTAGTAGCTACCAACTAGCATGACTGTTTCTCAGCACACAGTACTATTTTACAAATCCATTAGATTTGACAGTAAATATACATGACATGCTTTGTGTACTAGACTTGCTATATTCCCTGTACATTAATTCCTAATATTTTATGATATATTTCTTTCAGCACAATGTTCTTGTATAGCAGTCATGGCTTAGTGGTAAGTCATGCAGACTAGTGTTTCCAAGGTCCTGGGTTAGAGACTGAGGGAAGTATTTTATTTTGCTGCTGAGAAAACTATAGGCTTTGTCATTCAGAGTGACTAAGGCACTTTTAAGCAGTTGTAAGCAGGTTAGCGCTGGTTTGCGTGGAGGTCACGCATGCGCACTGCCACTTAGCTTCACGCACACCCGCTTACTACTGCTTAAAAGTGCTTACTCTCGCACACACCCGCTCTATTTTCTTTTAAAAAAAGAAAATGGGGAGATAGGAAAGTGGTGAAAAAGGGGGCACAAAGAGGGTAGGACAGTAGGAAAACAAGCTTGGGTTTTGCAGGAGGGATGTAGGAAAGGCCCATAGCTGCCCATTTCTTCGTCAGCAACAGCTGTGCATATGTTTGTAATTTGGTGTGAAATTTGAAACCTTCCACCCCTGAGAGAGGTGTGAGGACAACAATAATATTTGTTGTACAGCCAATTGTAATTGCCAGTTTACATGTCCAGCAGACATGTGTGCAAAATGGGCAGCTATGTATGGGGCATAATTTTTTTATGGGTAGAGAGTGCCCCTTTTTTTTTTTTCAGGTGAGAGTGGTATGTCAGGTACAGGAAGTCGGTATAGCTGGGAAGGTAGGTAGGGGAGGTTAACAGACAAGACAAATGAGATGCATACAGGGGTGGTGTATGACACATGTGGGGGGGTTACACAATTGACGGGGACGGATGTTTGGATATCTCGAGCCCATGAGCCCACAGATGGCAACAGTGGAACTGAGATCCCCACCCATGGGCAGTTGCCACTGTGCCTTCACTGCCCAGTACGGGGCTGTGCTGGGGGCTGTGTAGGCTGGGCAGCAGGCATGCCCATGAGTTGTGCCACCCATGCCTCAAGCTGGCGTAGGGGCCCAAGCACAGCTTGCCGGATCTCCCTACGCACAACAGTCCGGACACTATGGAGGGTGAGTGGATGTTCTCCTCCAGCCCCACTTGCAGAGGGGGAATGAGCCCCATCCCCTGCAGCACTTCCACCCACAGGTGGCACAGGGCCACTGGAGGAGGGTCCGGCCTGGGCACTACTGCCAGGTGCACTCGCCAGCTGAGGTGGGAGAGGTGGGTCTGCTGGAACCTGCCTTCTCTGTCATCCTATGTTTTGCATTATGTTATGACAGTTTGGGTTAGTAACGTACAATACCATTCACAATTAGTTGTAACAGCATGCATTAGTATTCCCATTAACCAAACACCCATAAATTCAAGCCATTGAACAGCAAGCATAACACATGCATAATTTGAACAGCAATACACAATCCAACAACATGCAGGGTTGATTGATGGCAACAGGCCATCAGGTTTGGATGTATGAACAGGGCGCATGCATCAATGTACATGCAAATATGTATGAACCAACAGGACAAATGTCCAGGGGTGTTAATTGTGAATGCACATACCCATTTCACGTGGAATGGATTATTTGTGGTTATAGGGTAGGGTGAAGAAATATTTCATTAACAACTTCAAATACCTATACATATGCTGTACATTTCTACTAGCTGCAGATATATACACACTACAGGTCTGACTACAGTTTCCTATGTGATAACTAATTCAGGTTGGTGATAGCAATGTTACTGCTACATCAATATACATTTCATATTTATTCATACACATTCATATCTGGCTCTGTTCAGCTACATCATCCTGCTACATTTGCTTTATATGGCTATAGACAACTGTGGATGTTTGGTATTTCAGACAACCATACTATCTGCATATTGCAAACTGAGAGCAACATATCCAGATTTTGGGACACACATTCCAGCTTCAGTACTTTTTTCAACACATGTTGCTGTTTGGTTCTGCCTATCACATTCATTTCATTCTGTACTGACTACTGTATACTTTATTTAGGAGTTATTACTACTTTATTGGTGGATTCATACCTCTTTCTCACACTCTCTCACTTGTTTTATTTTTACAGTTCAGGATGGTACTTAATTCTAGGCTTTATTAACATGTTTTACTTTTAGTTATAACAATCATTTCCAAAAGTCTCACTTATGTCATGTTTCAGAATTTCAACAGGGATATATTTCACATGTGTTTTACTCAGCTTCTGCAGCTGTACTTTTCAGCCTGCTGCAGGTTATGTACTATTATATTACAGGTGGGACATATTTATTTCAGACTTGTTTCATGTTTATGTTTGGATTACAGGCTGCATCACACTTTTGTAATCAAGCAATACTTGCAAACTCTCTTACACTGTTACTTGCACATTTTATTAATAAGTGACTACACTGTACTCTTTTGCTAACTGTCATACTTATATATTTTTTTACATAGTTACTAGTTACAGGGAGGGAATTACTGACCTGCCTGGTGGCGCAACCGCACCAGCCTATCGGCATAGGCTCGACGGTTCATGGAATGGACACCTGCAGCTGTAATATAAATGAAGTAATATTGGAATACACATCTCCATAATATCAGCTAGGTTAATTTCTTACATAAATAATTACATGTAACTTACTCAGTAGTGGGGCATTGGGCATTTGCCGGGCCTCCTGGATCCAACGGTTCAGTTGGTCCTGCTTCTGTCGCTTCAGGTCCGCATGGTGGTGATGGACCTGTTCACCAGTCCTTGGTATTCCTGTGGCACTGGTGAGATCATGTGCCAACTGGTCCCACGCCTCAGCCTATATACTCCCCACAGGACCTGGCCCTGCATAAGTTGGGCCTCATGATCATGGACGAGGAGCCAAACCATATATTTGGACTCCTCAATGCCCCACCTCTGTGCTCGGAAGCAACTACCCTCTCCTACACCTGACATCCTGGCTGCAAGTCGGTTCCACAATCGGTTATGCTGTGTATTCCCGCCTATGGGGCTTATATATGCCATTTTTCCCACACTTATCTGTGATTGGCCATTTTGGAATTGTATCAGCTTCACAAAACCTGCCTTGTCATGCTCCTCTTTCTATTCATTCCTATATATATGCTATTACTGCATTTCTAAGTGCAACTGTCATGGCTTAGTGGTTCAGTACTTTGACTATAGTGCATGGTATCCTAGGTTCAAACCTGGCCATTGCTTTTTATATTTTATGACTGTCTACACAGGCTAGGAGGTGTGTCTGTGTAAAGGCAGTTTTGATACAGCTTGCTCAACGTTGCCTGTCAGTTAGCTTGTTGGCGCGGTGCGCAGCTCCGCGCAAACGGATCACGCTGGTCTATGCATCGTTTGGCTGTCAGCACGCATATTACACTCAGCTCAGCTACGGGCACACAGTTTCAGTGGGTTAAAATGCTGCTCAACCCCGGGCACTCATTTTACACCTATTAAACCACTGCTCACCTATGGGCACTCATTTTACACCTGTTAAAACACTGCTTACCTACAGGCACTCATTTTATACCTGTAAAAACACTGCTCACCTACGGGCACTCATTTTATACCTGTTAGAACACTGCTCACCTACAAGCAGATATCCTCAACTTGTTAGACTGCAGCTCAGCTATAGGCACATCTGACATTTTTTTTTTTTATCTCACATTTCTTCAAAATACATGGCCTATTTCATTACATTTTACATAAAATATAATTTTATATATGTACATATATGTCAGGGACTTGTTTCGTGCTTATTTCACTAAAAATAAAAATTGATGTTGTGGGGGCTCGAACCATGACTGCCTCCTCTTCAGCCGACGTCTCTACCGCTACGCTATTGCTTCTTGGCTTACTTTGCATATTTAGTTCTTATATGCTTTTCCACTGACTGCTAACTGTGGCTAAGCGACGGGCACGCCCGTGCAAACGAGCGCACTCACGGGCAAACATCTTTACAACTTATAAAAAAAAATAAGATGTTCATTTCTACATTTTATGTTCATAGTCTGTGGGGGCATGTGTTGTGTTGTGTTTATTCACATTTACATGGACTCTGTCGTGGGGGTTTACTTTTGGGACTTTTACTCTTCTGGGGGAGTGTCCGTTTGCAGGGCTCGCTCTACGGACACACCCCCTACTGTCTTACACGGACCGTTCTAGCATTAGGTGTGATTCAGCATGCCCTCATGCATATGCATGGCATGCTGAGGTCACACCGTTTAACCGTAGCCTCAGTGTAAGCCTTGTAACTCTTACACGGAGGCTTCATGAATCCTGCCCAATGTATGAATAAAAATGGGGAAGTGTTTTGAATGTGAGTGGTATTAGCATTTAAAATAGAAGTTACTTTTTGAAACAAAGTATTTTTGATAGAAGGGTTGTTCTAGCTTCTTGGAAAATATAAAACTTCCAAGATTGCACAAACTCACAAACTGAAACACGAAGAAAAAGCTTCTGAAAACAAACTGTAGCCAACAAGAACTAATTTATTCACTAAAAACAATAAAATTAAGTGCGTTTCATTTGATCAGTGATACAAACTTCATCAGACATACATTCATTTGATTTCTTGTGCTATTTAAATAAAAAAACAGTCATGTGATACTAAATGATTTGAATAATTCATTGATTAATTTGTTCTTAAAAAAACTATGTAGGTGAAACCGTCCTTTCTATTCGCATAAAAACAGCCACAAACAACTATCATGAAATATACTACCATAAAATGGTTACCTATCAAAACATCTACTCTTCATAACATCTAAACTCAAAACATCAAGACCATAACATCTAAACTTCATAACATCTAAAATTCATAACATCGATTCTCAAAACATTGAAAACTACAAAGCAACTATAAATAACATCCCTCACACTGTTTACTACATTTCTTCGGGAGGGCAAGCCCCCCCTGCACCCCCCACACCCCCCATAAATGAAATATACCAACTCCCCTATTGTAGTGGAATCTTGGGGTTGGTATATTTCATTTACTGGGGAAGCCTCATACATGGGGTTGCAGGGGGGCTTGCCCCCCTGCAGAAACGTAGTAAACAGTGTGTGGGATTTTATTTATAGTTGCTTTGTAGTTTTCAATGTTTTGAGATTCAATGTTATGAGTTTTAGATATTTTGAAGTTTAGATGTTATGGTCTTGATGTTTTGAGTTTGGGTGTTATGAAGAGTAGATGTTTTGATAGGTAACCCATAAAATATATACAATACCTATAATCTATAACTACAATTATACATAAACATTGACTCAGCTTATCTGGTTAAATTTTTTAGTTTAAGAAAGCATGTAATGGAACAACTCTCATTTGAACCAGGGTACATACAAGCATTAGTCCGTAGGATCCATAATAATTCCAGTTTTTCTAGCAAAATGTTGATAGGACCCCCTCTCCCTTCTGTATTTACTTGGTCTATTACCTTGAATTTAAAATTATGTTTTGGGCATTAATTAATATGCCGTGCTAATGCATTTTCCAGTTTGTTTTTCTTTATACAGTACAGGTGTTCATATATACGTTCTTTTAGTTTCTGTTCGTTTTTTTCCAATGTAAAAGGTGGGGCAGGACTGACACTGAGCCAGGTATACTACTAATTTAGAATTACAATTGTATTTCTTCTTTAAGTGGTATGTGTTGTGTTGAATGTGCCATTTACTACCTGTATCTACATACTTACAGTAGTTACACATTTCACATTTAAACATCCCTGTGTTCTATGTCAAACACACTAATGGACTTTCTATATAATTTTTTAAGTTAGGTCCCCTCCTAAAAATAATGGTTGGTTGTTCACCTATTTTCTTTATGATTTCTCTGTCTGAGCTCATTAACGACCAATTTTTCTGTACAATTCGTTTATTTTATTTTATTTTACATTTGTTGACTGGGCTGGTCCAATTGGATATATGCCCATTTTTAGCAGAGGCACGGGGAGAAAAGCTCCAACGAACACAAATATTAGTTATTTTACATGACTAATTCTAAAAATACAGGTACATTACACATTTTAATTTCTCTTGCTTGTAAACTCTAGGTGGTGATAATACTAGAATTGCAAGTAACCACTGTGTTAGTATCATTCTCACCATGACTACTCAAAGCATTAGCATTAGATGCTTCTAATACTGTTAAAGATGTAAACATCTCTGTGGATGTTCTTCTGGTTATTTCTATCTTTAAAATTGGTTGGTATATACCTAAGTTCCTTTTATTTTGAACTCCCTTAATCAAATCTGTTAGTAGGCCACTTGGATAGCCTTTTTTTAAGAGCATAGATTTCAAGTTTGTACATTCATTCTCAAAATCATTTCCTAAGGTTATTGCAGCTCTTACCAGTTGTTACCAGTTGTCCCTTGATAACTGATTTTTTTCTTTTGGTATGGGTGAAAACTGATAAAGTGCAAGAAGTCATTTGAGTATGTTGATTTTCTGTGAATCTTTGCTCTATAACCTAACAGACTTCTATCTTTTGTCCAGTCTATGTCCAGATATGTTATAGTTTCTGTATTAAATTACTAGTAAAGAATAAAAATTCTGTTGTGTCATTAAGATATTGTATTAACTTGTCAGCATCTTTATAATTTCCTTTCAAAATAATAAAAATATCATCCAAAAATCAGGTGTAGTAGTATGTTTGGGTTCTGATGTTAATGTTGTTGAAAATGTATTCATTTTCCCAGTGTGCTAGTACCATGTTCCCAAAACTTGCACCGCAAGGGGACCCCATTGCAACCCCGATTTTTTGATGGTAGATTTTATTATCAAGTGAAACAAAACTGTAGGACAAAATAATGTCCAAAAGTTCCTCAATGAGTTTAATTTCCTCTCTGTTACCCCACATTTTCCTCATGTGTGCTGACACCCATTCAATTCTGTCTAAGTGGGATATTGAGGTGTATAAACCTCTAATGTCAATAGTGAGAAAGTTGTAATTTTTATTAATTCTAAGTTGTTTAGGTCCTCTAAAAACATCCAGGAACCACAACCTATTTGTTTTTCTTTTTTTATATATTTATTGAGTATCAAATCTACTATCTTTGTGCTTGCATATGTAATAGACTGTCTTGCATCTATCAATACACGCATTGCGGGATTATCTATATTCTTATGTAATTTAGGTAATCCAAATACTCTAGGTATTCTTGGGTATAGTGTAGTTATATAGTTAAATGTGTGAACGTCTACTGTGGACTGAATGAACATGTCATTAAAGTGAGAATTCATTAATCTGTAAGCTGCATTCAGTTCATTAACACTTATTTTTATATATGTAGGTTCAATTAATAATGCTTTTATTTTAGTGCTGTAGTTATCAGTATCCATGATCACAACCTCCCTCCCATCTGGTTTCATTACTCTGATGGGAAAGTGTCTGTAGTCATTCAACATCTTAAATTCATTTCTGTCCACATTCTTAACTTTTTTCACACTGTTGTTATTTAACATATGTATGTCTAGTTCACAAACTTTTTCAAACAACATTAGAGGAGGGTGAGTAGGTGGATTATACAAACTAGGAATTCTTAAGTTTGTAACCATACCTTGTGAATTCCCTAATAACATTGTCAAGTTCAGTTTCCTAATAAAACATTTGAAATCTAGTAAGGTATTTGCTACATCCATATAATGTGCAGGCACAAAGACAAGCCTTTAGACATTAACTCAGTCCATTCTTTATCAATTCTTATGTCTGTGTAATTATATATTTTAAAGTTAGCATCACTATTAAGTAAAATATGACATTGTGTACTGTTTAAACATTGTCCATTTTCGTTATTTAGCAAATTATCCAACAATACCTTCCCTGTATTTGCTTGTCCTTGTTGGTCAAACTGTATTAACTGTTGGTTTTCCTCAGTTAATAATGTTATTTCCTTGGTGGCCATCACTTCTTCTTTTTGGCTTTGCCCCTGGTGTTGTATGCATGCTCATTGTTTGTTCTCCCCGGATTGTGGTTTTGGTTCCTTTGGGCTTGAAAATTTTGAAACTTTTGATACAAGGATTTAAATTTTTGTGCATATGAGCTTTTAAAAGTATTGTTATTGGGGACTGTACTGTTTATAACATTGTTGTTGTACTGCATGATGCTGTGTTCATTCTTTCCATCTCTGCTCGTCGATAGAGTAGCTGATGATGTCGCCTCTTGGGTTAAACTGTTATCCACTTGTTCTAAAGGGGTGGTCCTATTCCAAATCTACGAACTTGGTGGATTTGGATATGCAGTTTTGTTAAAGTAATTAGTTTGGTCTCATTTTAGTTTTTTAATTTTAGTTTCACTTAGTTTTTTAAGTTGCTGTTCAATACTGGTAAAGATTCTTTTATAATCATAATGATAATGGCCAAAATCGGGGTCAGCCTTTATGATATTGTCCAACTCCGTTATTTCATCTGGTAAGTTATCTACAGTACTTTTATAATGTTTAGACATCAAATTCAACAGTTCAAGTCTGTGTCTGTTGAAAAGGTCTATTAATTCTGCATGAAAGATGGACCCTGCCTCAAGACCTGTTGGAAATTGCCAATATCTCAGTCCTTTTAGGACTATATTACTCTTAGTTCATTCAGAGAAATAAGCAATTTCTAGTTGAAGTTTTTTACACTTCATATGGTCTAATGTTTTTAAATTGTCAACAATATTGTTGTAACTTCCTCCAGCTGATTGCCCCTGTATAACATGCACAACATAATCTCCTAACTGTACTGGTTTACTGAGACAGCTGGTAATGTCAGGAGCTCCAATAAGCCCTGAGGAAATTCTATTTAATTCACTTAGTGTCTCACCTCTCTGTTCGCTGTTAGAGCCAGTGGTAGGTGTACTGTTCACACCCTGAACTTCGATAATACTGTTCTCACCAGTAGTCTCCATTGTAAATCCACTGGTTGCATGGTCAGATTTCTGTGATAGTTGGGCTGTAGACTGAGATAGCAAATCAACTCTGGTTGTTAGATATTCCAAACGTTGAGTCATTAGACTGATGAGAAATGTTAAATTCCCTTCTTCATTTTGGGATGAATGTTGGCTTAGGTTGGACACATTCTCTGAGGCCATGAAAAGACAAACTAAAACATCCAAGGTTGCACAAACTCACAAACTGAAACACAAAGAAAAAGCTTCTAGAAACAAACTGTAGCCAACAAGAACTAATTTAGTCACTAAAAACAATAAAACGAAGCACTTTATGTTTGATCAGTGATACAAATTTCATCAGACATGCATTCATTTGATGTCTTGTGCTATTTAAATTAAAAAAACAGTCATGTGATACTAATGATTTGAATAATTCATTGATTAATTTGTTCTTAAAGAACTATGTAGGTGAAACCATCAAATGTGTCTTTTCTATTCCCATAAAAACAGTCACAAACAATTATCATGAAATATATTATCATAAAATATATACAATATAGAATAGAAAAGGCACATTTCATGGCTTCACCTACATAGTTCTTTAAGAACAAATTAATCAATGAATTATTCAAATCACTGGTATCACATGACTGTTTTTTTTTTATTTAAATAGCACAAGAAATCAAATGAATGTATGTCTGATGAAGTTTGTATCAGTTATCAAACGAAACTCACATCATTTATTGTTTTTAGTGAATAAATTAGTTCTTGTTGGCTACAGTTCGTTTCCAGAAGCTTTTTCTTCATGTTTAAGTTCTTGGAAAATATTATGTTATGGGTGGTTCTTGTATAGGCTGTTACTAAACCTTTAGTGCTCTAAATATGACAGATGTCTATTATGTTGTTACATTCAAATAATACATTTATGTATATTTGACTTTTGGAATCTGTATACATATTTTATATATAGGTATGTATATATTGTGTGTGTGTGTGTGTGTGTGTTTGTGTGTGTGTGTGTGTGTGTGTGTGTGTGTGTGTGTGTGTGCGTGTGTGCGTGTGTATTATGTGTATATGTGTGTGTGTATATGTATATATATATATATATATATATATATATATATATATATATATATATATATATATATATATATACCCACACACACACACACACACACACACACATATATATATATATATATATATATATATATATATATATATATATAGAGAGAGAGAGAGAGAGAGAGATAGATAGATAGATGTGTGCGTGTGTGTATATATATATATATATATATATATATATATATATATATATGTATATGTATATATATATATATATATATATATATATATATATATATATATATATATATATATATACATATACATACATAGAAAGATAGTTATAGATATATATAGATATAGATATATACTTGCCTATCACAATGTTCATAGGTTCGTAGGTAGGTACTAGGTTATTGGCCCTGGGGCCTATGCAAGCCCAGCCAAAAAGGTACCCTGGCTTTTTCCACCCAAGAAAATTTTTTTCCTGTGCCACTGTCGAGCAGAGCCACAGACGTGATCCCCGAGGTGAATTTCCTATTTCCCATCCAATCATCAAGATTTTTCTTGAAGAGTGCTAATGAGGAGCGTACAAAACTGAAATGCCATTATCATGTTATCATAATATAGAAAACCAAAATGCTGAAGTCTAAAAATCTTGAACACTGAATACTCCTATGATGGTAAATCCAGAAACAAGCATTAACATGGGTCTGACAAGGGAGGGAAGTCCAGAAGTTCAATTGTCTTCATTATTTTGGTGTTCAGTATTATGGTACCATGATTATGCACTTCAGTACTGTGGGCTTCAATCTTGTGATAGACAACATAAATAAGCATATGTATATATATATATATATATATATATGGTATATATAGTTATGGGTGGGTGTGTGGGGCGCAGTTTCCTTTAAAAGAAGAAAATAAAGCAAAAAGTACAGATTTTAAATGAAAATAGGTGGGGGGCTTCGCCCCCCCCCACACCCCCTAACTATATATACCAACTCCAGGGTCGCACGACATTGGGGAGGGGGGCAAATCCCTGTTATTTGCATTGAATACTGGTTTTCGATCAAATGAAATTTCAATGAAATGGGTTTAGGTTAAATGGTCTTTCAATCAAATGAAGAAGAACCATATATATATATATGTGTGTGTGTATATGAGTCTACTTTAAAGGATCAAAATTTCACAAGATTGACCCTCTAATCAGTGAAGACCAGGTGACCAAAGTTGTGAAATATTGGACATTGTGAATGGAGATCACCGTACAGTGTGGGATGGGAAATTTACCATTCTCTTCACTGTAGTCGGATCTCAGAGTTCATGTATTTAAGTTGCAGTGTGGGGGTGCAGGAGGACTTGCCACCCCCTTCAAAACCATGAAAGAAGACGTTTTCACCTGTTAAATTTATATATTAACATGTTTCATCAGAATATTATTGTCGATCTGTTCATAGTAAATATTTGTTAAAGTTGTACAAGGAAAAGTTACCTCTGACTATTTACAAGATATAGTGTAATAGGTGACTCCTTTAGTTACTATTATAAATTATTTACTGACTAAATGTAGGGCAAATGACGAATAGAAACCAGAGTATTACATGCTATAATAAAAACTCACAAGTATTTAGTTCTATGCAAAACAGAAAATTAGACATTAAATACAGCATATCTAGTTGGATTACTGAATGTTACATTTGCTGTTCAAGATTATTTCTGTTCTCCTTGAACAAAAAAAATGCATGAATAGTTATAAATATAGAAATATAGAAATATACATATATATTTATGAATATAAAATAAAGTTGTTTATATACTGATTTTTCTTTGTGAGGAAAGAGAATCATACTGCAAAGAAAAAATATGACAATATGATAGTAATGGAAGATAAAACTACTAAAGGTGTTGAGAATTAGGTAAAATGCTATTTAAAATGAAATATAAAGTAAAGAAGTTTTGCTATGTCAGTCAGACATTTATTGATTGAACAGTTTGTTAAGCTTCTGTAGGCAGTTGGTCCCCGTTATTTCATTTATTCACCATTGTTTTTTTTTTCTCCTTTTCTTTTTTCTTCTCATTTTTCCATGTAATCAATAATAAAAATTGGAAACTATGTAAGCACAATCTTCTACAAAATATAGATAAAGATATAATAATGTCTCTAATTTTGAAAAAAGAAGATTGGAATAAATGTCCTTATTTCATGATTACTCCATTCATTTGTTCTTTGCATTTGAGAGGTACAAAATGAAGTATAAAATAATTTATAAAACTGAGCTCTATCTATATCAAACAGATATTTCAGCAAGCATGATAATTAAAAAAAATAAATAAAATGAATTAATCTTGATAGTTTAGTCAAAAAAATAGAATAAGATGAAGAAAGAAAGAAAGATTTATAAAGGAATTAATCTTGATAGTTTAGCATGCATGACTGATGTCTTAATTTAAACCAAGACCTCTTATTTCTCAACAAATCAAACAGTCCAGAAAATGTTATAACAGCAGATCTAAATTTGCTTCAACAAATAAATAAATCATGGTGGAAAGACAGATTTGTCACACAATTACCTCTAGTCTGGGATAAGCATCATCTAGAATTCAAACAATATTACAGACAATCTTTGTTTAAAAAGAAATTAGGCACTTGGATGAGTGTCATAAACTCGGGTTTATATCAGATAATTGAAGTTTAAGAACTTCGAACACCATTTGGTCGACCCCATATGATCAAAGTTCTGAAACATCGAATATCTGATAAAAAAAAGAAAAAAAAACAAAAGTAACAGTTTTAAGAAGGGGGGCAAGCCCCCCCCCCGCATCCCCCATGTGAGGCGCTGTGCCCCCACACCCCTGCTACTTAAATATACCAACTCCGAGATCGCACTTTAATGGAAAATGGTGCGGAAAGGGAACATTTACCTTTTCTAGGCTTGCCCCCCCCTGCTTAAACCCTTTTACATTTCTTTCCTTTTGTTTTTTTTTTTTTGTTTTTTAATTTTTCAATGTTCTGCAGCTTCGATCAATAGTGTTTGATGTATAGTGATTCGAAGTTGTAGAACTTCGACAATTTAATATCGACCCCATAAACTCACCATCAATATGACTGCCTATTACTCCTTAAAAAATGGTAAGGTCTAATAGGGGGTACTGGGTTACTGGCAAGGAGTAAATGGCAAAATGGCCCAATCGCCTTGTACATTCTACATTTTGATTGAAATGAGGTAGTTGGTTTCCTCTTCCCTGATGGCCCTTACTAGATATGATCTCTCTATTTATATATCTATCTAGCTATCAAAATAATTTGAAATACTATTGAGGGAATGTTAAGAAATATAAGCTAATAACCCTTTATTACAAATTTATTAGAAAATGTGTCCAATATCATAAATTAGAAGCTTTATGGAATTTGTGATGCTGGACACATTTTCTAATAAATTTGTAAGAAAGGGTTATTAGAAAATGTGTCTAATATCATAACTTATAAGCTTTATGGCATTTGTAGAAGCCGCGGTGGTGCAGCGGTTAGCGTTGTCACCTCACAGCAAGAGGTTCTCCCATTTGATTCTCGGCTGGACAGCCTTCTGTGTGGAGTCTGCATGTCCTCCCTGCAGATGAGTGACGTTAAAGACAAGCAGGTAGGTGCGTGTGTGAATGGGTGTGCCTTCTTTGAAGGTTGGGTGTTGGGCTGGCAACTCGGCACCATAAAAATTCACTGCCAATCATTAGCGGACGGGAGTTCCGCTGTGGCAACCCCTATCCGGGAAAAGCCGAAAGACTTTTTATAAGCTTTATGGCATTTATACAGCAGTAGAAATGAGTTTGTTTTTGCTTAGATATAATTAAAGTGTCCAGAAAAGGATTGGTAGCCTGATTAGGATAACTTTTCAAACTTGGAACTATAAGTTTGTATGGGAAGAGTGGTGTTAACAAGTCTGCATATAATTGTAATGACTTACCGTTTTCTTCACTGATAGCACTTGCTTTAAAACAATATTGTTTGTTTTACACATATACACAGATGATACATATATGCATAAACTATAAAACTATGCTAACTAAAATGTTAATGAAATGTTATCTAAACCACAGAAATGGCGAATATATATTGTTTTTGAAATATCATAAATGATACATTGAATGTTATTTCTTTAAACATAAATGGACTTTTTCACAAAAAAATATTTAGATAAAATTAACAAAGATGGGCAGGAAAGAACTGACAAAGATATAAGGGGACATTCTGGAAGGTTGTAACTGTCACCAAAGACAAGCAACAGTGGAAGAAAAATGTCATGAGGGGTCACAAAATTGTAACTTTTTGTAAATCTAATTTCATTGAAAGGCTCATCAATCAGTTGCTTCTTGACAACTCATACTATATTCATCCTAATTAATGTCACTGGTATTCTGCAATGATAGAAAAAAAAATCAGATCACACTAAGCAGTAGAGGCTTAGACCATAACCAGTTTCTAGGCATGATTGGGCAATCATATGCAGGCAGTGAGAAAAGCCCATTGTGGTTATAGATAGCTTTATCTACTATACAGAGTGGGGAGCCAAAGACAAAACAGACTGGTGTTGCAAACTTAGTAGAGTGAAAAGTGTCATAGCCGTGCCATCAGCCTATTTATGGAATAGTGACTGCATGCCACAACTTTCCAGATGCAAGGGAATCTGAAGGGAGAAAATGTAGCCAGAAGAGTAAAATTGGAGGGAATGCCACCTCAGAATGCTGAAGGTTATTAGCCAAAGGTGCACTCTGGAGACACCCCCCAAGTTCAAGCTACATTTGCCAGCAGAGCATTCTACAGCAGATGCCACAGAGGAGGTATTAGCAGCTGTCACACTGCAGCACAGGAGCTTGTTGACTGCTTGCAAATCCATGGTTAAGACGGTAGCAATGTACATCATTCTGGCCACTGAGCAGAGCTTAATGCACATGGCCTGATCACCAATGAATTTACAGATGGCATAAAGTACTAGAAATGACTAAAACTGAGGTGGGAAGCTAATAAATTTGTTTGTATTATCACAAGACTGAAGGCAGGTGGGTGCTAAAGTGTTAGTTCTGTGATAACACAGTTTGGTAACATCTCACTTTGGTTTTGTTACTTTTGGAGTTACTTTAATTGTGTGTGTGTGTGTGTGTGTGTGTGTGTGTGTGTGTGTGTGCGCGCGCGCGCGCACACACACACACACACACACACACATATATTTTTGATTTTTTGTTTCTTATGGATGGCACCTTTCCCACCAACATGTGCTATCAGTTGTATACCATCTGGGTTCCAGCTGTGGCAACCAGTATGATGTTCCACTTGTACTCGTATTTATTTCCACAAAAATCCTCTTATGAGGCAGTCTGAAAATCACTATACAAAATGGCAGAATAAGATTTAATGTAACTGAAGGGACAATATATACTGATGGATTTTAAAGGGTGCAATGAATGTGGTGTGATCAACATTCCCTTATATTGTTCTACAAGGTTGCCTGCTCAATTTAACCCAAATCATCAGCAGGTGCAGCCATGCGGACTATAGTCAGTCAAAGTGTGGCATATATCTACTCTATCTAATGGATGTTAAACAGCTGCATTCACTTCGCACCTTACAATTATATCTTGGATGCATTCTAGATAGTAGAGGAGATGCCAGGTTCGCAGAGAACAATGCAGGTTCACAGAGAACAATGAGTTGGGACAGTCTTAATGTTATGGGATTAAGGTCTCACAGAACCACTGCCTACTGCAGATCTATCTTCTTTGTTCGACATATATATGCTGAGATGCATAACAGAGTTGAAGAGTGGTAGAGCATCTAGGATCCTTTCGCTAGTCATGGACAGGTGGTTTATGACAGCTGCTGGCTGTGATGTGCAAGGAACAAGACCATGCATTAACTGTAGTTTATTTTTCTATGGTCTTTGAGTATATGTTGCCATCATGCAGTACCTTTTTTTTTTTTTTTTTTTTTTTTTTTGATAGGTTCACAGGTTAGTACAAAGCTAACTGCCCTTGCAAGCCATTTTAAGCCTAGCCAATTATCCCTTGTGATGCTCAAACCCTGCACCTTGTGTTTGTCAGGCAAACACCTTAACCATTAGGCCACCCTCCCAACTTTTTTTAATTTTGACTAGTGCACTCACTACTTCTCAATAAATATCACATGGCAGTTCTTTGACTCACCTGAATACTTTAAATGTCCTTGGGAAATAGTATTGTGATTTTGAGCTTAATGGGATTTCTGCCAGTGAACACTTCTGACTGTATTACATCCCTACTCCTTCATATTTTTGATGAATATGTGTATGGATGCTAGCTTGAAACCTTTCTCCATCCTTCTGAATTCCCACACAGATAATTGTTTTTCTTATGTATTTTTGATCAGTTTATTCACTCACTTTCTCATGTAACCTGTCTGTTCTGCTCACATCCTGCTTAACAGTATATTCTAATATAAGACAATAGTACATTTTTTAAATACAATAGTTCTGAGAGATTATGCTGACCTGTTCCTCCAGAATATACATTCAAGGTATGTCACGTGTCTGTTCCACTGATCTCTTGTTTTTGCTTCCATGTATCCACTCTCTCTCTCTCTTTATATATATATATATATATATATATAGAGAGAGAGAGAGAGATATATAAACTTATAAATCACATGATTGTCTTTCACTAAGATGCCTAAAATGGCTGGAATTACCTCAACAGCTTCTACGCTCTCAACTACAAATAATTCACTCTATACTACACCTGAAATCCTTCTTCCCTCATCTCTCAATATAGCCTCACTAGGTCCCTACGTAGCTCTGACCTTAACCTACTACAAATATACAAACCTAAGACTAAAATAAGCTGCAACCTCTACAGCTACAATCCTACCATATCATGGAAGAAATTACCATTAGAAATCATGTCCCTCAAACATCCAAATCAATCATCTTCAAAGTATCAATATATATATATATATATATATATATATATATATATATATATATATATATATATATATTGTAGCCTGTGCTCCTTTTTCAGATATTGGATAGTCTGTCTACATGTTATATCCCCCCTTTTCCTATTGGTGCTTGTTTTCTGTTAGGAATATTCCCACACACTGTATCCAACACCACTTAATAATTATGATCTTTGCTTACTTACACGAGAATTGCATTTGCTGGGACATTTCTATTCATACATCTATGTTGAATGACAACTTATGAAATGCTCACAATTCCCTTTGTTTTATAATGTGCTGGGCTGCAAGTTAGACTAGAGCTACATGCATAAACAGAGTCTGCACATGTTCTGTATACTGTGCCATGCCATTTGTGTGAACCTTGTAACGTTGGTTACTCATATAGATATAATACCATAAATCTCACCTCAGTTACTCCAAACCCTTCGTGCATGACTGGCTGATCATACTGACTTCCATTGCAAAGCTCACCATGCCCACCTTTAGATGATTATGCCTCTTTCTCAATAGTAGAAACACTGCTGAGGCTGGTAAAGCTCACATATAAGTTCACTTATTTTTTGGAAGCATGTTGAATCAGTGAGGTAAATTAAGTGAGTTTTAATTAAGTGGCTAGACAGCTAAATTGGTAGAACAAACAGCTAAATATTCAATAGTGCACTGATGCTATTGATTTTTGCTTATGCATTGTTACATTCTGAAACAATTTTTTTGCCATGTTTTTGTGGAGAGTGGTAGGTTTTATGAACCCCCTGTTGTTTGTCTACATCACTTTTGTGATGTTGAGTGTTTTAGGGATGTATGTGGTTTGTATTACTGTCACTGTATGTCTTAGCTTATTGCTTATGCTCTGTACTGTGTAATGTAGTTTATGTTGCTGTTTTGTTGATGCAACATACATATTGCTAAATAAAATTACAGTTTGTTAATTTATTTTAGCTATTGGGAGCCATCCATAATTTTAAGTGGCAACTCATTAAGAAGGAGGCATTCAAGTTTATCTTGTAAAGTGTTCTGATGACTGCCAGCCTATTTCTGAGTGGTGCTGTATCACATATATGTAGGGGTCAGACTGTTCACCTTTCTCCATGACAGTATATTAGAGTTGGCATATAAAAACAGCATGGTGCATCAGGGACATATCCCTCCATATGTTTGTTGCAGCAGGGACTTTCTCACTATAAAAATGTTTTTTAAGTAAATTTCCTGAGTAATGATATGAAAAGCACAACAGTCAAAGTGATTTTTAGTGAAGCTATGAAATGTCTACAACTTTGACAACTAGTGCTTTATCAGTTTGTTATGTGACACACCTATGAAAAAAACATATTTTTAGGTAATCCTATTGTTTGGGTATTGTGACACCCCTGCACTGGCCCAGTAATCAAGGAGCCTCAATCCTCACAAGCAGCTGTGGCTCACCTTCATTTTCACTTCTACAGGGTAGTTCTCTCCCTGAAGCAACCACCTCATCAGTGATGGCTACAAGTGTGCAGTCTGACTGGGTCTCTCCCAGGCTACCAGACCCACATGCATGTCTCCAAGCCTGACTGCATGTAACTGCATGCACACAAGGTACTGCATTATCAAAATCATTCCCTGTCAGGACATATGCAGGGATATCCTCAAACACACCTACTTGCTGGCTTCCTTTTCCACCCTTCCAGTCAAGGTGAACCCTAGCCAAATGTATTTGAAATGGAGTCCCTCCTAAAACCTCTGACTGGAGTGGATTGCCCAAGCAAGTAGTGCTCCTTTGTATCGATTGCAGGATTCACAATGATTAGGTCAGAGGCTGTGTCTCTCTTAGCAGTGGCCTCTTTCCCATCCACTAAGATAGGATATAACCACTTGTGGCAGTTTGGTACCCTTGTTGTCTCGAGACAACTTACAGCTGGCATTTTGTCATTCCCACTTTCTGGCTTTCCCACCTTTTGTTCTTCACTTTGCATCAATGGACATCTAAATGCTACATGGCCCCACTGGTTGCATTTAAAACATTTAACCCTTGGTCCTGGATGTGTACCTGGACTAGTGGCTTCCTCTGCTACTGACGGACTCTGTTGGGTCTGTGGTCTGGGCTGCCCACCATGGGTTCCCTTAGACCCATGAGCAGCACTGGGTGTCCCTTTCCTGTGCAGTGATGCCCTGCTTCCTAGGTATAGGTCTCCCTTCTTCCACAAGTCATCTGCAGTAGTGCATTGTCTATCAGCTAACCAGATTCTCATGTCCTCAGGCAAAGTGCTAAGGGCTTATTCCCTCACCAAAAGGTCTGTCAGCCCTTCAAAAGTGGTGACCCGATATCCACTCACCCACCTATGTAAATAAGTGTTTAATTCAGCAACATATTCACACACACTTTCATCTACCTTGTGTCTATGCTCACAAAACTTTTTTCTTTAAGCTTCAGGTGTTAACTTAAAGCATTCTAAACTACAGTTCTTTATAATATTATAATTTAAACAATCAGTATCAGACAATTTAAAAATAGCAGTTACAGCTTTACCATGGAGTAAGGGGATCAGGAACCATACCCAGAACCCTTGGTCAACATTATACTGTAACATATGAATGAAACTATCAGTTATCCCCCTCTATAAATTGTGGAAGAAATTTACTGACCTTTGTTGCTTCTGGGGTTCAGTTACTCCCTTCTCCATTGCCTCCATGACTCTGGCGAGGAGTCAGCATCTCCTTTTCATGTTGCCTCTGCCTCTCCTTGTCTTCAGCCTCTAGACATCACAGTTTGTCATTTTCCTCAGTCTCCTGATGTCTCAGTCTCTCTGTTGCTTCCATTTCAAATTCTTGGCATCCAGCTCAAGTCTCTTTAACTCCAGATGGATTTTTAAAGTCCTTTGTGGAAAGGTTGCGCTGTCCATTTTCTAAGAGTTGTACATCTCCAAGGGCAGCCTGGTTGTCCTCCTGATCGCTGGTCTCTGATGCAGCCGTGCCCAAAGCTACAATCATTTCTGCCTTAGCCAGGTTGACATGCATTAGTTCTTTAGTCTGGCACATCTCAGCCAACTGGCTCTTTGTTGGCTTTCCAAACTCCTCTGCTGACATGTTTAGCTACTCTCCCTGACTAACTAAGCTAACAAAAAAATAAATAAATAAAACAATTGTAATGTGAAACTCTGAATGTTCACTGCATGGCTGATTGAGAGTACAAACACCTTCAGTGACCACTGTACACAGGCTACAGGAATTCAATATTCACACCACTGCAAGCCAGTTAATATGTAATGGCTATCTCACCACTGTCAACCAATGAATATGTGATGTGGATATCCCACCACTGTCCACCAATTAATATGTGATGCCCCTGCACAAGCCCATTAATCAAGCAGCCTCAAACCTCACCACTGGCAACAGTGTAGGATGTACACACTGCGAGGATGACAAGTACACACACAGTAAAGTGTAGTTTCCCTTAAGAGCACACAGAGACCACAGTCAGTCTGGGTCTGGTTTCTCCATTTTCTCTAGATCCCCAATAAAACTCCCCACTGGCACAACTAAAGGGTTACGATCTCAGCTGAGGGGCCAAGCTGAGATCTCCAGCATCCTCTCTGTCCCACCAGTGCTTTGTGTCCTTGTCCAAGTAGCTGACACAGTCACACATACACACACACACACACACACACACACACACACACACACACACACACACACACACACACACACACACACACACACCACACACACATATGCACCTGGGGAAGGTTGGCACAGGCTTACTAGCTATGTCCCTTTCTGCCCAGACTATAAGGTAGTTTCCACTGCCACCAACCCCTACTTATCAACTACTATAAGGCTCTTACAAAGGGTGTCCAATCCTACTGTGTAATGTTAATATTATCCAAATGGTAATCTGGCCAAGAGCAAGGCTATTGGAGTGGCCTGTACAGTGTCACCAAATACATATGCAAGTACTCTAAGAGCTTAAATATGTCTTCACCAATATCAGCCACAAAGATAGGTTTAAATTTATTTAATAATAAATAATAAAAGAACAAGACAGTACTCAGTGAATCAACACAGTAACTTCAGAGTTCAAAATCACAGGAAATATTTTAAACCAGCATTGCAGGACAGTTTCAAATAAATATAGAAAACATCTAAACTAAACTTTACCTTATTTCTATCTATATCTAAATGAGATACAATGCCCTAAATGATACTTACTGAGCAAGGCAAGTGCAGATGATGACGATGATGAGTGGATGTTCTTGCTAGGTGCAAGACAAGATACAAAATGCTCAGTCTTTCTCTGCGAGAGTTCTTAAATCAGTATCAGATAGTACTGCTGGGCTAGCTTGGATGGCATCACTTTTTGTCACTTGACTTCAGTTCCCAGACTAAAACAGAAACTAACAGAATTTAACTTCTCTGTGTTAAAGATACATATCTTTCAGGACTGCGCAGCAGCTAGGAGGTCATAAAGCAATAAAACACTTTTTACATTTTAAACCTAGTAATAATTTTTCTTTTAAGACAATACAAAAACTTCTAGCTGCAGACGTGTCTGTGACACTGAAACTGAGAGAGAACTTTTATAGCATAATCATAAAGCAATCTAATTTTAATTTATTTTTTGTTCTAAGTCAGCAGGGCATGCTGTGGTTACATTTTAGCTAAGTACATAACATACAGATCTGTATAAATCATATCAATATTCACAAATGACATAGAATTATTTTCAGAATTCCAGATGGCTGGGCTGGCAATATTTCCCTATATCACAGGCACCATTAACTATAATAGTCAATATACACTTACTCATACTACATGCACATATTGTACTTTTATGTGTTTTATGGCACTTCTGCATTTCTAGCAGTATGCTACTGTTATTTGTGTGCTAACCATGGATATGGTGTTATGGTCTATATGATTTACATATGGGGTTACATTTGTTCCACTAGTGGATGTTTTGCCTGTGTTTTGATATATTCTCTGTCTACAGTTTATGCTTTATCTTTTAAAACTCACTCCACTTGTGTGCTCTGCAGTTGCATCACATAACTGCTGCATGTATGCTGCATTATGGATTATACCTATATGTTTTGTGACTCCGGTAATCTGCTATTTCTTTTGCTTCAGTTTGTTTCTGGTGAAGCCTGATTGCTGAAATTCTCTCTCTTCTATGTTGCTGAGAAGAATGTGGCTTGTATTTCCACCATCCTCCCTTGGAGTCCTGCCATATTTATTTTCCTTCTGTCAGGGTGTTCATTGTTACTATGAATGCTTGTGCATGTTTCCTGTTTGGGAAATTAAACAATGTTCATTATTATTCACTTACCTCACACATGTGTAAATCCCAGAATCTTCCATTAAAACTGGAAGAAACCATAGCACTGCCTTTTGGCCTTGTATCCTGTTTCCATCTTCTGCTGTTATTGATCCATCATCCCTATACCACATAACTGATACAAGTAATACATCCTTTGGCCTTACTATAGGGCATATTAGAAACACAGCTTCACCTTCTAGTGCATGTAGAGGAGGGACCTTATTTTCCACTGCCTCACAATCACCTAAAAAAAGAAAAAAAGAACATAAATGTCATATATTATTAAACACACTCTTTTCCTACAGCAACACAGCTGAGTTACATTTTAACTGGACATCAGGGAAATGATTGATTCAGTCACCTTCAGAACAGGAAAATGAAGTGTTAGAAGGGCTGCTGTTTCTCTTTAGTTTAGTAAGACTGAGCTAATGTCAGAAATGATCCCACAGTATAGACATTAACCTATATAGTAAAAATACTTAGGCTAGGTTATCAGCAATTGGATACATACTGACTTAATTTTATTGTTATCCACATTAAATAGAAAACCATATCATGCAGTTTCATAATTATAGGACAAGCAAACAATAATGCCCAGCATGGTGTGTGTTACTGCATAAATAATGCCTGTCCAGGGGTGTTATGAAGCCCAACGCCGCAGGCAGACCTGCATCAATCAGGTCGGTCTCATACTTGCACCTTTTCAAACTGTTACTAAAAGACTTTATCTCTTGCCTTCCTGGCTTTGTCCCTGGTCCTTATCTGTGACATAGCTCCTCCTAACATCCTTCATTACCTTCTTACGTTTCCCTTTAAAACATTAAATCACTTAACCTACTTATGCCATAATAATACTTCACTTTATTGTACTAGTTAAACTACCATAACTACTTCTGATTAGCACAACCAAATTATTATTACGTCACCACTTCTCTACTAACACTATCCCTGTATTCTGTCTCCTACATTCTTTTGAGGGGAGGGCTATGCCAGGCATACAGGGTATTGTCAGACCCCACTCTAATGGATCTCCTGCCTATCCACAAAACAAACAGTACCAGAATTACCTGTTCTAAAGACTTAAACCTTGCCTGTGATATAAATAGGACCTACTGGAGAGATAAGTATATATCTCAGAGACTACCCCGTCTATGGAACAGGCTCCCCATCCATGTGAAGCAGAGCTCCTCCCTAATCCAATTCAAGTGCAACTTGGACAATTGGATGGGAAACCAGAAGTTCATCCCTGGTTTGGTACCTATTTCTATGATGCAAACAGGTAACCTGTAAATGGTTCATCTCCCGGGCCCGTGCTTACACTTATCAAGGGTATCAGAACTCATCAGAGATTTGGGATGCATGGCTAGGCTTAAAAAGGCCCTTGTGGCCATTAGCCTAGTAAACACCTATGAACCTATAAACACTTAAACTCACTTATCTCCTGTAATACCACACTCTAATGTATTTATGTATTTCCTAAATTACTTCTACCTTATACACCAATCTTCTATCTGTAAATTCTCAATACAATGCTTGTAAATTAATGTTTGTGAATATCAATACAAATTTTATTATACTGATTGCTATGCTATATATTCACTAAAGCTGCATTCTAAAATTTGTTATTGTAAATGTTGACTGCATTAAATTTGTTACCTAGGAGCCTAGGATCCTGCTGAAAAAGGACACCTGTGCAGAGTCAATCTTTCCAGTAAACAAATGTCAATAAATAAATAAATTAATTAAAGGAGAAAAATACTCCCTCCTCAGCAATTTGATACTGTCCCAGAATGCTTCAGTCTCCTCATCCTTGCCAAATAAGGGTGGAAATAGTCCAAGATAGGACAGATGATCTTGGTAAACCTACTGAATGAATGAGGTGCAGCCAATGGTCAGCCAGAGTCCTCCCACAAATTCAGACATGCTGTGTTTGAATAGCTGTAGTGTTATGCAAGTTTTTTCTTAGGTGAGATGTAAGGTCATGGTTAGGGGCAGGGGCAGAATTAGCATACATTAATAAGAAAGGGCAGTGGGACTTTGCCCTAAACCCAACCTTACACCTTACCTAAGAAAAATCCTTTTCACAACAGTACCATTATGAAAGACAATCTGACACACATCACATACAGCACATATGCAAAACACTGAATCCATCTCCTTGTGTAGCCCTTACCATAAACCTAACCCACAAACACTCAAGCTTCTTAATGCCAAATGTTTTGGTATATCAAGATGTTTCTGCACTGAACTCCTCTCGATTTTATTTATTTATTGATTTCACATGTGTTTACCGGGAAAGTCTGTCTGGATGCATATCCTTTTGCCCGGGGAGAAAAGCTCCACAAGTGACAATAAAAATATCCATTATACAAAATACATAATCATAATGGATTGGTAGTACAGTAGACGTAATTTACAACTCTGAGCTTTGGCCTGCTAAGACCTACATGAAATCAAATCAACTAGACGTATAAGTGAATTTAAGTAAATCTTTATCTGTACTTTTTTCAAATAATACAGCATATAAATTGATTTATTTGTGTTGCTTGGAATACTATCTAGCTGAAAGTTGTGGCTCTATTTTTCAGTTAGTTCCCCAACCACCGTCCCTGCTTTTGTTTTGGTGTTAATCTTGGTGGCTTTGAAACTGCCTGCCCCTCTTGTAAATTTGCATTTGGATACTCCTCCTGGGCCCATATCATTTGCTCAATCAAACAAACAAAAAAAAAACTTGCACTTTTTTCATCTGCTTTTACTGTATTTGTGCTTCTTCCTACTTGATTTTGCTTTTGCATCATCTTGTATTTATTACTGCTTGGTGTAGCTAACATTCTAAGCCTTTTGGTGTAAGCACTTGGGCTTCAGACCAGCTGTAGAACAGACTAGATCCAGGCCTGCTGAATCTAGCTTTGTTTGCATAACTTGAGCACTAATCCAGGCCTTCTTAAAAGTATTCAATTGTATTTATTACTGCTCGGTAGTAACCTGACTAAAGTGTAGCTATCAGTGTAAGCCTTTTGGTTTAAGCACTTGGGCTTCAGACCAGTTGTTTTACATTAAGAAGGTTTGTGGTCTGCACTGTTGTGGCAGGAAAGGCAGCTTACATTCTTCTAAGTTGGGAACTGCTGATTGAGGGCTCAGTGTCTGTTATTCTAAAAGTGTATTAGTTCTGGTTTAAGCACCTGGGTTTCAGGCCAGTTATTTTACATTAAGAAGGTTCGTGGTCTGCACTCTTGTGGGAGGAGAGGCTGGACTCTGCCCTTCTGAGCTGGGAATTTCTGGTTAAAGGCTTATAGTGCCTGCATATTTGAACTGTTTCTTATTGAAATTGGTGTGCCTTATTTGCTGTAGCACAGACTAGATCCAGGCCTGCTGAATCTGGCTTTGTTTGTATAACTTGAGCACTAATCCAGACCTTCTTTTTTGGAGAAGGTTCCCCTGCACCCCAGTGGCAGGAGTGTGCAGTTAGAACTTGTCTGATTGAAGACTACAGGAACAGGGCTCAGTTTTGAGATTTTTTTACTGGTTAATTGGGTAATTTGTTTAAAAGCATTTTCTGATTGCTTGTAGTCATCTAAAGCAGTTTTAAGTGTATTTTTTACTGTTTGCAGTCATTTAAAACTGTTTTAAGTGTATTTTTACTGTTTTTACCTTATCTTTTAAAAACAAATGTCCTTGTTTCCCACCTTTCTAAGCTAGTATAGTCAGGTTTTCAGGCTAAGTGCTGAATTCAGGGCTGTTACAATTTTCTGAGTTGCACATACCTTACTTGGATAGAGGGAGGTTTCTCTCTTCACCTGTGAGAGAGGGAGCTTTGAGCAGCCATCTGTCCCTGGAGGAGTGGTTCCAGCCCAGAAGTTAGTAGTTTGTGGGCCATTTTGGGCTAATTTCCATCTCTTTCATTTTCCTTCTGTAAAAAAAAACACGTTTGCATGGTTTTGCACGTTCGGGCTAAATTTATGCTGGCTCCACCAAGTCTCCTCTTCAGCTTTTCCCTTGAAAGTAGTCTAACTCTCAACCTAAGCACTTAAAAAGCATCCTACAGTCCAGCATTTGCTCAGACCTAATAGCAAACACTAATATACCCCGGCACTTGATTGTCCAGCAAGGCCCCTCACCAACCAAGCAACTAAGCAGCTCGCCGTACTATTCAGACATGACCAAAGGGCAATTTCATGTATACTCTCCAGTCCAGCTGGTGAACCTGGGTATCCTGAGGCAATGTTACAACTGCCTCATGTACACAGACAACCCTCTCCTCCTACTACAAAACATTAACATATGTGAGAGATGCAATTATATAGCTAAATTGGAGGCTAAGCTCTTTCCACCCAAGACTGGGACAAGCAGTCATGAGGCGAAGGTTAACACTTGCAGCCTCACATAGACATACTAAACCAGCACTGGCAAAAAATACACATAAATACATGAAATCATACTCAGAGACTCTAAATAAAAACCTGCAAAAGCATCACAGACCTCCAAAGGAGACACCCAAAAAACCTGCACCTCCCATCACAAACCAGACAACACATAAAACACAAAATCAGTGTGCTGCACAATCACAGCCCTTAAGACGAAATAACATAACTAACACACTAGTAATAGGCAACTCTATAGTCAGGCACACTGATGCCCCACTCACTAGGCTGGACAAGGAGAAAGTTACTGTTAGCTGCCTGTCGGAAGCCAGAATCCGCCACATAACACAAGCACTCAGGTCACTCCAGAACAAGTACAAATATGACTCTGTCATTGTTCATGTTGGTGTGAATGACCTGAGATATACCTCCCTCAACTACATGAAAAGAGCCATGGAAGAGCTCTCTGATCATGACCCTGAGTAGCATCCTGTCCTCACCAAGAATGATACCGCAGTATAAAGAAAAAATGATCAATTTTAACAATTGGATAAGCTTCTGGTGTCATTCAAAGGGGATCCAGTGTCTGTCAGCCTGTGACGACATGCTCGACAGGCCTCGTTGCTTCGCAAGAGACGGCTTGCACCTGTCACCCTTAGGCTTTTGAATACTGGCCAAGGCTCTTGCTGCCCCCGTAGTGCCTTTTTTAGGCAAGGCTCAAAAGTCAAACCCACCTCTATAAACAGCATAAATAAAAAAAATTGGGGTTATGTTACTCAACGCCAGGAGTTTAAATCTCAAAATCCATACGTTCAAAGCACTCCTCAGTATGGAGAACATCAACATCTGTGCAGTAACTGAAACCTGGTTCAAGGCTCCACAGAGCAGCCCAGCACTACCGGGCTACAACTCATACCACACATTTCGGCCACAGAACATGGACCGAAACACAAAAGGAGGGGGTGTATCCATATTCATCAAGGATACCAACACCTCCAGGTTAGTGGCGCAGCATGATACCTCCGAGATCATCCATGTGCAACTAACATCAAACAAATCTGCAATGCAAATTGTGGCCTGCTACAAATCACCCTCCATGACCCAGGACCACCACTCCGCCTTTCTGGAGACAATGGAAAACATGAAGGTCCTACCAAACACCCTGATATTGGGCGATTTCAATTACCCTACCATTAACTGGGAAAACTACTCAAGTACAAACTCCCAGGTCCAGCGCTTCCTGGAATTTATCAACTCAAATTACCTGGATCAGCTGGTAAACTCCACTAACAGAGGTGAAAACATATTAGACCTGGTAATCACCAACATGGGTGACAGGTGTTCCATACCAGAGGTCAACCCATCACTGGTTAGATCAGACCATAAACTAATCACTCTGGATGTCCACACCCCACCACCACCCCCAACTGAGGAAATTACAGTAAAAAAATTTTCTAAAGCAAACTTCACCTTACTTAAAACAGAGGTGGTAAGTTTCATAGCCCCCACTCTAAAGGATAACGCTGCCAAAGATGCAGAAACCTTTACAAATGCACTCTATGAGCACCTACAAGGATGCATGGATCGTGCCATCCCTAGCAAAACCAAGACTCACTCCCCTAACAAAAGGAAACCAGTCTGGTGGACGCTTGCCATAAACAGGCTATACAATAAAAGGAGGAAACTAGTTCAGAAAAAAACAAATCCCAAGAAGGAAAGACATCCCTGATCAGTATCACTAAGAAACTAAGGTCCCTCATAAAATCCTCCATGGCTAACTTTGAAAGAAAAATAGCCAAGGATTCGAAAGATAACCACAAAGCCTTCTTTATCTATGTCAAGAATCTAAGTGGCAACTCACAGATATGCTCTGAGCTAGTGCAAAATAGCACAAAATATACTGAACCCACTGATATTGCCAACATCCTGGCTGATAGATTCAGTGCAAACTTCACCCCCCCCTCTCACCCCCAAAAGAGCCCACAACAATACCGGAAAAGTGTAGTTTCCCGGAAATCACAGATGCACATGTGAAAACAGCCCTTTCAAAAGCCAAAAGCACAGCATCAATGGGGCCAGATGGTGTCCCAGGCTACTTCTTGCATGAACTACAGAACAAACTAACCCCTCACCTAAACACACTGTTCAACCTCAGCCTCTCCACAGGCTATGTGCCCATAGAATGGCGCACAGCAATGGCTATTCTGCTCCACAAATGAGGGGCTACAACTGACCCCGGTAACTATTGCACCATAAACTTGACTAGCCTGGTCTGCAAGGCTATGGAGTGCATCATCATGGAACTCATTAACAAAGACATTGGGAACCTCCAAACACTTGACCCAACCAAGTTTGGCTTTGTTAAGGGCAGATCATGCCTACTAAACCTGGTTGACTTCTTCGAGACAGTCACCAAGGCCATAGATGAGGGGAAGGTAGTTCTCACAGCCTACCTTGACCTCACCAAGGCTTTTAACAATATTCCCCACTTGGGAATTATAGAAAAACTCACCAGCCTGAACATAAACCCCTACGTCATGAGATGGGTTGCCAACTGGCTTACAGACAGAACTCACACGTTAAGAATAGTGGGCTCCAGGTCTGACTCTAAACCAGTCACAAGTGGTGTCCCACAAGTCTCGGTCCTGGGACCCCTACTGTTCAGCATATACTTCTCAGAAGTACAGGCAAACACAGGAGGACTATGGCTAACCAAGTTCACCGATGACTGCAAACTGGGAGCCATAATTGACTCACCGGCTGACACAGACATTCTCCAAAAGGGACTTACTGAGATGGACACCTGGTGTCAAAGTCATGGTCTCAAGCTAAATGCCAAAAAATGCATAGTCATCCCGTTTGGGAAAAAACAACACACCCATGAATTACCACATAGGTGGCAGCCCCCTTAATACAGAAGAGGTAATAAGAGATCTGGGGACCCAGGTAGATAGCAATCTCTCCTTTGACAATCATATTGCCAAAGTAGTTAGGAAATCATTCTACATAGCCCATCTAATTACTAAAGGGTTTGCATCTAGAAATAAAGAGGTTATAGTGCCCCTCTACTCGTCACTCATCAGACCCATCATAGAGTACAATGCCTCATTTGGGATGTACCTCACAAGACACTTCTAACAGCTGGAAAGACCACAAAAGTACCTCACCAAGAGGATTACTGGTCTCGAGCATATGTCCTATGCAGCCCGACTGGAAAAACTCTGGCTGTACTCAGTGGCATATCACTTACTCAGAGGTGATCTCTGCCTGACTTACAAAGCCATGTCCAATTCAGAATTGATGGACATGCTCCACCTAAAGAAATCCAAGTCACTGCAAGCCACTCTCTCTAGTGAGCTAAACCTCACCACAACAATAAATAGAACATGCTGGAGGGATAGATTTCTGTCACAGAGACTCCTCATGCTTTGGAACAAAATTCCTAACTACATTAGGCAGAGCCCCTCAATAACACTCTTCAAGAGAAACCTTGACATGTGGATGGGTGACAGAAAATACACCCCTGGGATCACTTCGTTGGCTCTTCTTGACAGAGGGACAGTGAAAGCTGACACACTCTGGCTAGGCTTATAAATGCCCTCTGGCAGATAGCCTAGTACCTACCTATGAACCTATGAACCTATTACAGTACTAGTAAAACACAGGATGGAACAAGTAAGACAGGTTAACTGCAGTCAGTCAGAAATGAAGTAAATGTCAGGTTTTTCTTTCCAAGAAGTAATTTCCCTTCCCTGCAATTCAGCACTACATATTCCACACAGAGAGAAATCATCATTTAATAATTATTCCATTTGCTTTATGTCTGTTTTGCATTTGTCTTGTCATCTGCCAGATGACAAAGGCTACTAAGAGTGGCACAGTAATTAAGATAAAATACTTATTCAAACTATGGAGGCAATAGGAAAACAATTGATGTCAAACAATAGCTTTTAAATGTGCCTTATCAGTCTCAGATTGCCAGCAACACCTCAGATGTGTAGCCTGGAGTTTAAACAAAAGCAAGGCTTTCAAGTAAGGTTTTCATATGCAAAAAAAAAAAAAAAAAAATCTCACATTTACAAATTAGTTGTCTTTCCCTTTACTCAAACTCTGAGTGCCACAAAGAAAGACATATATTCTTCTTACTCTTCTTATTTTATATAAGTATTTGATTTTGCATTTGTTCTTCACTGCATTTTTTTTTGTAGAACTGCATATTTCTTATGGTGTTATTTACAGCATTGTTGCATTGCATGCAGTGTTTTCTTGAGTCAAGTGAATTGCCAAAGACAATTAAAACATGTTAAAATATGTGAATGCAACACAAACCATCTCAGCCCAAATAACACCTATTAATCAGAGGGGTCATATTTCTCACACTTCAACACTGAACTCCATTTGTTACCTTTAAAAGAAAGTATAGTTGTGTACCTACCATAAATGTAGATGTTCGAGTGTATTCACTGTTGCAGTCATTACTCCAGGGGTATCCTGCTGGCAGGCTACCCGCAGTCGGCCTGAATTCCAAAGTCCTGGTCCGGCATCGGTTGCTGTTGCTTCTTCCCTGACGTCAGTGCGCCAGGGGTATAAAAGATGCAGCCGACACCATTTTCTTCAGTTTTTCTTGCCCCAGATGTCAGGTGCCCCCAAAAGGGTAGGCTAAATAGATTATGCCAATAAACATGCATGCACTAAAGTAAACATTTCCTTCATCTACAAGCAAATACACCACATAGGTTGTATAGAATAGAGAAGTACAGATAAGACCCAGCAAATGAAAGGGGGAAGGTGGGAGGGTAACCTGGACAGCAACAGTGAATACACTCGAACATCTACATTTATGATAGGTACACAACTGTACTATGTTCATCGTGTTTCACTGTTGCAGTCATTACTCTTGGGTTGAATCCCAAATCTGAGGATGGGTAGCTGGGCTAAATAGGATTAGGAGAGGCTATGAGGTCCTGCAGAACTGCAGTGGCAAAGCCTGCTCTGGATTTAGAGTAGAGAGGTAAGTGGTAGTGCTTTGTAAAAGTGTGCACTGAACTCCAAGTTGCAGCCTCTAAGATGTCTTTGGTTGGTACTCCTCTGAGGAAGGCTGCTGAAGTGGCTGCTGCTCTGGTAGAATGTGGTCTAATGCCCTTAGGCACTGATTTGCCATGCTGTGAGTAGCAGAAATGAATGCAATGGCCTATCCATTTAGAAATAGTCTGTTTTGAGATAGCCTTTCCTTGTGATCTTGCAGCATATGCCACTAAAAGTTGCTCAGTCTTTCTGAAAGCTTTAGTTCTGGCAAAGTAGAAGCATAGCTGTCTGAGTATGTCCAAAGAATGCAGAAGTCTCTCACCCTTGTTCTGTTGGTTTGGATAAAAGGTAGGCAAGTGAATGGTTTGGTTAAGGGCCACGCTGGACACCACCTTAGGCATAAATGTAGGGTTCATCCTCAGAGAAACCCTGTCTGGATGGAAAAATGATAAAAGGTTCCACAGCCATGAGTGCCTGTAACTCTGAGACTCGTCTTGCAGAGGTTATTGCTAGGAGCAGAGCTGTTTTCCAGGATAAGAATTTTATATCAGCTGTTGAGGCTGGCTCAAAAGGAGGCAGTGTGAGTTTTTCCAAGACATAATTGAGGTCCCATGCAGGTATTGGTGCTCTCCTTGGAGGTCTTATGTTTTTAGCCCCTCTGAGGTACTGCCTTATTAAAGGATGAGAAAAGATAGGTGGTTCTATATTGTAATGTGCTGAGGCATGAATCTTAATTGATAAAAAGGATAGGCCTTTGTCCAGCATCTCAGTTAAGTATTGTAAAATCTGAGGAATATTTGGTACAAACGTATCAATTCCTTGTTCCTGGTTCCAAGCACAGAATCTCTTCCATTTTTCTGCATAAGATTTTTTGTTACTGGGCCTCCTGGCCTCCAAGATAACATCCATAACAGCTTTTGAAAGAGGAGTGTTCTGAATGGCTACATTATCCACCATGCTGCCAGATTTAAGGTCCTGAGTTGGCTGTGCAGGATCTGATTGTTTTGTTGGGTCAGTAAGTGAGAAGTCTGAGGCAATGTCCAGGCTGGAACTTGAAACAAGTTCTTTAGGATTGGGTACCAGTGCTGGCGTGGTCAGTCTGGAGCAATCAGTATCATTTTTGGCTTCTCTTGTCTGACCTTTAGGAGTACCTTGGGGAGGAGAGGCAGTGGAGGAAAGGCATATACTGTTAGGTTTTTCCAGCTGAAGGATAGGGCATCCCCTTTCCATGCTTGTTTGTGATAAATCCTTGTGCAGAACCTCTGTAATTAGCAGTTGTGAGAGGAGGCAAATAGATCTGTCTGGGCATCCCCATTTCCTTGTTATCATGCCAAAGACTTGTGGGTCCAGTTTCCACTTGTGAGGATCCATGAGGTTTCTGCTTAGTTCGTCTGCCAGAGTATTTATTTTTCCTGGCAGGAATTGTGCTTGCAGGTGAACTTGATAAGACAATGCTGTGTCCCACAAAGTCATGGCTTGTCTGCAGTGGGGGTAGGAATGTGTGCCTCCCTGCTTGTTTATGTACCACATGACTGTAGTATTGTCTGTCTTTATCAGTAGTTGTCCTGGATGAAGTAGATCCTTGAAAGCTGTCAGGGCATTTTGAACAGCTAGCATCTCTTTTTGATTGATATGAAGATGCATCTGGCTTGCTGACCATGTGCCCTGAATACATTTTCCTGCCATGTGGGCCGCCCAGGCATAATCCAATGCATCCATTGTTAGTGTCTGCCTGGCTGTGGATAAAGTGAATGGCTGTCCCTTGTTGTGGTGACAAGCCTGTGCCTACCATCAAAACTCCTGTTGCAGGCAGGGAATGAGGGTAATTAATATTTCTAGGCTGTGGCAATGTTGAGTCCAAACACTTTTTAGATACTATTGTAGTTTCCTCATATGCAGTCTAGCATATGGAATTAGGAGAATGCAGGATGCCATGAAGCCCAAAGCCTGCAGGATTTTCCTTGCAGATAACTGGGTCGTTGTTGCCAACATTTTGAAGTAAGAAGTCAGTTGCCTTTGTTTGTCTGGCATGAGATAAGCCATCTGGGCAGTTGTATTTAAGCTTGCAACCAGGAATATTATCTCTTGAGAGGGTATTAGTTTTGATTTCTTTTCGTTTACTGTGTACCCTAGGCAAATTAGTAATCTTTTTACAAACGCCAGATGCTTTAGTAGAATGTCTTTGTTCTCTGCTTGAATAAGGCAGTCGTCCAAGTAAGGATATATTTGAATTCCTCTTTGTCTGCAAAATGCAATTACTGGTGCCAGGCATTTTGTGAAGACCCTGGGCGCAGTAGAAAAGCCAAAGGGCAGTGCAGAGAATTGGTAGTGCATTGAGCCAGCTATGAATCTGAGGTATCTTCTGCAAGATTGTCTGATTGGGTCATGCAGGTATGCCTCTTTTAGGTCCAAAGTTACGAGTCAAGCCTTCTTGCCCAGCATGGGCAGTAGCTGCTGCAGAGTCAACATTTTGAATTTTGGAACATCCAGAAATGTGTTTAGTATAGACAGGTCCAGTATTGGTCTCCAGGCTTTGTCCTTTCTGGGCACCAAGAAAAGTCTCGAGTAAAATCCTTGTCCCTGCTCTTGTTGTGGTACTTGTTGAATGACCCTCATGTCCATGAGGGATGAAACTTGCTTTTGTGCCTCTGCCCATTGATTGTGTGGCAGGTCTGGCATACCTTTTGCCCTTGGCAGGGTGTGAAAGTGGAACCTGTAGCCCTGAGACACTATGTTCAAGACCTATTTGTCCTGGGTAATCATGTGCCAATTTGGTGAAAAAAGTGCTAGTTTTCCCCCTAAGGGAGCTGCCAAAAGATAAGTGCTTGGTTCTGGCAGAGGAAAGTCATTGGGACTGTTTCCTGTATGGTTGTGATTTGTCTTCTCCGCTTTTGGAGGTAGAAGCACCCCATTGTTTAGGCCTGTATGAGCCTTGGGGCTGAGATCTGCCTCTGGGGCATCTGTATCTGCCTCTTTGTGGCCTGTCTGACACTGGAAAGGACCAATTCTTTGTAGGCCAGTTCCTGCTAAATCTGGGTGGCTGTACCTGTAGGAAATCCTTAACTGTCTGCGTGGATTTCGCTTTATCCTCCATTTTCTTCAACACCTCTTCTGCCTTAATACCAAACAAAGTATCATGCTGTAATGGAGCATCCAATAATTTTGCTTTAACATGATCAGGCAGATTCTGTTCTTTTAACCAAGCATGCCTTCTGATGACAGAACCTGTAACAGTGGCCCTGCAAGAGGCCTCCAGTGAATCAAAACCACATTGCAAAGTATGCTTTTCCACTTGTTCAGCTGCATGCAATAAATCCTGCATTTCCTTGTTATCAGAACATTCAGAATTTGTCAACATTTTCTGTTTAAGCAGTGACATTAAGTATTGCTGATATTTAAGCATATAAAACTGACAATTTAAAGCCCTTACAGCCAAGGTAGCAGAAGCGTAAACTTTTTTCCCCCATCTGTCCAGTGCCCTAGAATCCCTATCAGAGGGGACAGTTTTTTGCAGTGGAAGCCTTGACCCCTTTGGGACCTTGAGAAATAGTTTCTGGGTCTGCACCAGGGTTTTTATATAGAAATTTATGAGAGTCTGGAACCCTGTAATATCTGTCTGGCTTAGCAGGTGCAGGGGGTAAAGAGTCAGGAGACAGACTGGACCCTGAAAATACATCATCTACAATGTCTAGAACAGGTGGAATAGCAAGAGGTCGGTGCTGAGGTAGTAAAAGAAAATCTCTGAGCCTTTTCTTAGATTTTGAGTAATCTTGGCTCTCCCAGTGAAAATGCTCCCTCATGGTATGCAGGGTTTCCCCAAAAGAATAATCCTCAGGAGGAGAGGCTGAAGGAATAGATTCTTCAGCATCAGAATCCTCATAGGGAGGAAAAGAGTATCCCTGTTCAGAAGAGGAATCAGAGGAAATTGAAACCTGATCAGAAGAGTCATATTCTGTCTCTTGCCTAGGCCTCTTATCAGGAGGGGGATGGGAACCCCTGATCAAAGTAATAAGGTCCTCGGCCATTTTAAGCATCTGTTTCTCAGGCATGGAAGTCTGTCCAGGAGAATGATATACTTGTTTCTTTGTCTTTAGAGCTGTTTTAGTCTTTGTCTTTGAAGCTGAGGTTAACGACATATAATTGTGCAGGTCTGAAAACACCCTCAGAAGCCGATGCCTGCTCAGCGTCTCCGGACCCATCTGAGGAAATAGTTTCCGAGAGTCCAATACCTTGAGTATCCAGAGGCCTAGTCAGCTCCACGTGGGAGTTGGAAGCGGCCTGTGGCTATGAGGTAGCGGGTGTCAGAGGCTGCGAAAGCACCTCACTGAGAACTGGCGAACCGGCGAATGGCCTAGCGGGGGCCTCGTCGTCGGTTTTGGACCTTGGATGCTTGTCCTTTTCCTTTTCCTTGTGCTTTTTATAAACTCCGGTCATCTGCTGTTCCAACGGCATTATTTAATTAAAGCTTCAGCCAAAGTAATGAAAGGCAAAATCTGCAGGATTTTCCTTGCAGATAACTGGGTCGTTATTGCCAACATTTTGAAGTAAGAAGTCAGTTGCCTTTGTTTGTCTGGCATGAGATAAGCCATCTGGGCAGTTGTATTTAAGCTTGCAACCAGGAATATTATCTCTTGAGAGGGTATTAGTTTTGATTTCTTTTCGTTTACTGTGTACCCTAGGCAAATTAGTAATCTTTTTACAAACGCCAGATGCTTTAGTAGAATGTCTTTGTTCTCTGCTTGAATAAGGCAGTCGTCCAAGTAAGGATATATTTGAATTCCTCTTTGTCTGCAAAATGCAATTACTGGTGCCAGGCATTTTGTGAAGACCCTGGGCGCAGTAGAAAAGCCAAAGGGCAGTGCAGAGAATTGGTAGTGCATTGAGCCAGCTATGAATCTGAGGTATCTTCTGCAAGATTGTCTGATTGGGTCATGCAGGTATGCCTCTTTTAGGTCCAAAGTTACGAGTCAAGCCTTCTTGCCCAGCATGGGCAGTAGCTGCTGCAGAGTCAACATTTTGAATTTTGGAACATCCAGAAATGTGTTTAGTATAGACAGGTCCAGTATTGGTCTCCAGGCTTTGTCCTTTCTGGGCACCAAGAAAAGTCTCGAGTAAAATCCTTGTCCATGCTCTTGTTGTGGTACTTGTTGAATGACCCTCATGTCCATGAGGGATGAAACTTGCTTTTGTGCCTCTGCCCATTGATTGTGTGGCAGGTCTGGCATACCTTTTGCCCTTGGCAGGGTGTGAAAGTGGAACCTGTAGCCCTGAGACACTATGTTCAAGACCTATTTGTCCTGGGTAATCATGTGCCAATTTGGTGAAAAAAGTGCTAGTTTTCCCCCTAAGGGAGCTGCCAAAAGATAAGTGCTTGGTTCTGGCAGAGGAAAGTCATTGGGACTGTTTCCTGTATGGTTGTGATTTGTCTTCTCCGCTTTTGGAGGTAGAAGCACCCCATTGTTTAGGCCTGTATGAGCCTTGGGGCTGAGATCTGCCTCTGGGGCATCTGTATCTGCCTCTTTGTGGCCTGTCTGACACTGGAAAGGACCAATTCTTTGTAGGCCAGTTCCTGCTAAATCTGGGTGGCTGTACCTGTAGGAAATCCTTAACTGTCTGCGTGGATTTCGCTTTATCCTCCATTTTCTTCAACACCTCTTCTGCCTTAATACCAAACAAAGTATCATGCTGTAATGGAGCATCCAATCATTTTGCTTTAACATGATCAGGCAGATTCTGTTCTTTTAACCAAGCATGCCTTCTGATGACAGAACCTGTAACAGTGGCCCTGCAAGAGGCCTCCAGTGAATCAAAACCACATTGCAAATTATGCTTTTCCACTTGTTCAGCTGCATGCAATAAATCCTGCATTTCCTTGTTATCAGAACATTCAGAATTTGTCAACATTTTCTGTTTAAGCAGTGACATTAAGTATTGCTGATATTTAAGCATATGAAACTGACAATTTAAAGCCCATACAGCCAAGGTAGCAGAAGCGTAAACTTTTTTCCCCCATCTGTCCAGTGCCCTAGAATCCCTATCAGAGGGGACAGTTTTTTGCAGTGGAAGCCTTGACCCCTTTGGGACCTTGAGAAATAGTTTCTGGGTCTGCACCAGGGTTTTTATATAGAAATTTATGAGAGTCTGGAACCCTGTAATATCTGTCTGGCTTAGCAGGTGCAGGGGGTAAAGAGTCAGGAGACAGACTGGACCCTGAAAATACATCATCTACAATGTCTAGAACAGGTGGAATAGCAAGAGGTCGGTGCTGAGGTAGTAAAAGAAAATCTCTGAGCTTTTTCTTAGATTTTGAGTAATCTTGGCTCTCCCAGTGAAAATGCCCCCTCATGGTATGCAGGGTTTCCCCAAAAGAATAATCCTCAGGAGGAGAGGCTGAAGGAATAGATTCTTCAGCATCAGAATCCTCATAGGGAGGAAAAGAGTATCCCTGTTCAGAAGAGGAATCAGAGGAAATTGAAACCTGATCAGAAGAGTCATATTCTGTCTCTTGCCTAGGCCTCTTATCAGGAGGGGGATGGGAACCCCTGATCAAAGTAATAAGGTCCTCGGCCATTTTAAGCATCTGTTTCTCAGGCATGGAAGTCTGTCCAGGAGAATGATATACTTGTTTCTTTGTCTTTAGAGCTGTTTTAGTCTTTGTCTTTGAAGCTGAGGTTAACGACATATAATTGTGCAGGTCTGAAAACACCCTCAGAAGCCGATGCCTGCTCAGCGTCTCTGGACCCATCTGAGGAAATAGTTTCCGAGAGTCCAATACCTTGAGTATCCAGAGGCCTAGTCAGCTCCACGTGGGAGTTGGAAGCGGCCTGTGGCTATGAGGTAGCGGGTGTCAGAGGCTGCGAAAGCACCTCACTGAGAACTGGCGAACCGGCGAATGGCCTAGCGGGGGCCTCGTCGTCGGTTTTGGACCTTGGATGCTTGTCCTTTTCCTTTTCCTTGTGCTTTTTATAAACTCCGGTCATCTGCTGTTCCAACGGCATTATTTAATTAAAGCTTCAGCCAAAGTAATGAAAGGCAAAATCGTATCGACGCTTAATAGTGCAAACCGACAGCTAGCACCGTCGTGATCAGGGCCTTGGCAAGGAATGCAGTAAGAATGAAAATCCTTATGAGGTATTTGCTTCCCACAAGGAATACAATTGTTAACTTTTTCTGACATCGGTCTGGAGCAAGAAAAAAGTTTTGCCAATGGGGTACTTAGCTTTAATGAAGACTTTGGATCTGAAATTCGATTTTGAAAATCCCAGGAGTCGGCTGACCGGCACTTGCCAACTGCTTTTGCTTCAGACACTGCGCGGCAAGAAAAACTGAAGAAAATGGCGTCGGCTGCAACTTTTATACCCCTGGCACACTGACATCAGGGAAGAAGCGACAGCAACCGACGCCGGACCAGGACTTTGGAATTCAGGCCGACTAAGGGTAGCCTGCAGCAGGATAACCCTAAAGTAATGACTGCAACAGTGAAACACGATGGACATCAATTAATTCAGCAACATTTTCAAGCCTGTCATTGAAACATCCCTTTAATTGCTGTAATAGAAATGGCCACTTATAAAAATCAAAGTAAGCAAAGTAATTAAAGATGCAGATTGATTCTGACATAAAAAGTAGGCAGCCACAGTAATGTTGTAAGCTCTTGATATATATATATATATATATATATATATATATATATATATATATATATATATATATATATATATGTGTGTGTGTGTGTGTGTGTGTGTGTGTGTGTGTGTGTGTGTGTGTGTGTGTATGGTTTACCTTCATAAGGTTGAAGTGTACATCTGTGATGGCAGGATGTGCGAAAGTACAATTTCAAAAGTTCAGAATAACAAACTTTGAGTTGCCAAAATCCCAAATGAGTCAATGCCAGAGTGCACTCACTCATGTGGATTCAGCATTTTGAGTGGAGATCGCACTACAGTGGGGATCAGAGCATGTACCCCTTCCCTCACTGTAGTCCTATCTTGGAGTTAGCATATTAAATTAGCAGGGGTGTGGGGGCACAGCTCTCTACATGGGGCATGCAGAGGGCACAACTCCTCACATGGGGGGTGCAGAGGAGGCTTGCTCCCCTGAATAACAGTGTTTGGAGACATCCAAAATTGCCGGGTGTTTTGAAAACATTCAACATTCCCAGAATGTTGAATTTGTTGTTTAGCACTTTCGGTGTTTTTAGCTTTCAGTTTCAGTTTTCAGCAACCCCTAGTGCCTAAGGACCCAGTTGGCTTTTTTTCTACACAAATGGTCTTTCCACTCCACTTGTCCTTACCTCGAATGGCTCAGTCTGTGCTGAAAAGAAACTATCATCCTGAAAACTAAAAGAAAAGCATTCCTGCACTGTCCCTTGCTAAGGAAAAGGACTGCAAGGTCTTTCCACACCACCTGTCCTTACCTCGAATGGCTCAATCTGTGCTGAAAAGAAACTGTCATCCTGGAAACTAAAAGAAAATCATTCCTGCACTGTCCCTCGCTAAGGAAAAGGACTGCAAGGTCTTTCCACCCCACCTGTCCTTACCTCAAATGGCTCAATCTGTGCTGAAAAGCAACTGTCATCCTGAAAACTAAAAGAAAAGCATTCCTGCACTGTCCCTCGCTAAGGAAAAGGACTGCAAGGTCTTTCCACCCCACCTGTCCTTACCTCAAATGGATCAATTTGTGCTGAAAAGAAACTATCATCCTGCGACCACTTCCTAACATATATAATAAAAAAAAGGAATGACATGCCTCAACAAATCATCCTTAAAACCATTAGAAACACAAAAAACTTTAACCTCACCAATTTCCAGACCGAACTTAAATCTTGCAATTGGTCCAACCTAAAGCTACTTCCCCTAGAAGAAGCAGTCTCACACTTTAATACTAACTTCCTAGCCATCTTAGACAGGCATGCTCCCATAAGAAAGATCAGAACCAAAACCAAAATAGCTCCATGGCTAACCAAAGTTACTAAACAAAAGCTAACCGCTAGGGACACAGCATGGACCTCCTGGAAATCCACCAAATCCAGTCAAGATCATATTAGGTGCAAGCAATTGAGAAATGAAGCCAAAAAATCAATTAAGCTAGATAAACAAACCTACTATTTCAGCTTACAAAAAAAACACCAAAACCAACCACAAAAATTCTGGTCAGGTCTCAAAAAACTACTCCATTCAGGTAAATCCACTACTCCTACCCCTTCATCTACACTACATCTACCCCCTGAAAGTATAGCAGAGGCCTTCAATACTTTCTTTACAGAAACAGTGCAATCCCTAGCTAATAACCTACCTCCCAACTCAGCAAATGACACTTCAGCCCCACCGGATAATGTACCCCCATTCAAATATGATCCAATCCCCACAGACTATATTAAATCCCTACTTAAGAAACTCAAACCCACCACACTAGCAGCAGACTTACTCCCTGCTGAATTCCTACAAAAGGCTGCAAACAAAATATGATACTCTATCTCCATCTTAATCAACCGTACTCTCCATGAATCTTATGTCCCCTCCATCTGGAAAATCTCTCACATTATACCACTTCACAAAGGGGGTAACTCCACAGAACTCTCAGACTACAGGCCTATAGCCATTCTATCTCCCTTAAAATGTAATGCAAAAATAATGGAAAACTGTATATATAAACAAATTCTCACTCACCTTATTCAGAACAATCTCCTAGCTCCATCCCAGCATGGATTCAGACCTGCCCATAGTATCACAACAGCACTTCTCTCCTACTCTCACACAATAAATCATAACCATAATCACAACAAACTCTCCTCTGCCCTCTTTCTCAACCTATCCAAAACATTTGATATGGTCAATCACCACCTACTCCTGGACACACTCAAATCATTCAACCTTAACAACCTAGTAATTAAGTGGTTCCAATCTTACTTGCAGGGTAGACAACAAGCAGTATTATGGAAAGACAATCTATCCCCCCTACTACCAATCACGCTTGGTGTCCCCCAAGGGTCCATATTAGGCCCCCTCCTTTTCTCAATTTTCATTAATGAACTACCCAAAGTCATCCCTGAAGCAACCTGTATTCAGTATGCAGATGACTCTACCCTAATCTGTTCTGCCACCACCCCCTCAGACCTACAATCCCTATCCTAGAGCACATTCAACAAAGTAGAGATTTGGTTCAATAATCGCCATCTCCTATTGAATCCCAACAAAATCAAACTACTACTACTTCTCTCCCCTACCCAAAAAACCTCATCTCCGAATATTACAATCTCATCCAGTAATGGCACCATAATCTCTCCAGATCCATCTACAAAACTTCTTGGTGTAATAATAGATAATAACCTTACATTTGAGACTCATATCGACAAAACCGTCAAAACAGTTAACAAAAAACTAGGCTCCCTATATAGGATTAAACAATTTCTAACACCACCGGCCAGAACAGCCATAGCTAGAAAACACCTTCTCTCAACCCTTCTCTATGCCTCTCCCATTTTCCTAAACCTATGGAAAGCTAACCTAAACAAAATAGCTAGCTGCTACAACAATATAGCTAGATTCGCCACAGCCACAGCATACAGAACCCATCACTGTCAAAATCTTCAAACATTGGACTGGCTAGAGCTACCCAATCAACTCCAGTACAACCAACTCATAGTTAGTCATAGAATCCTCTACCAACCTAACAGTACACTCATTCTGGCAAATATTATCACCCCCTACTGCAACCTACCATCTCTCCGCTCATCTAACAAGATGCAAGTTCAATCTGCCAAAGCCAACAACTCAGCTGGAGAATCACTTCTCTCCAACTCAGCTGGTAAGAAATGGAATGCACTCCCCCCAGATCTTACCACTATAGCCTCCTTACCCCAATTCAAAACATCCCTAAAGAGGCACCTAAACAAGCATTGGCTATGTCCATGTCTAGACCCAGGCTAATTCGACTTACATGCAGTTCTTGAAGGCAAATGATGCAATTTGGTATAAACCTTCTACCTAAACCCACCCTAATTATAACTACTTCTCTATAACCTTCAGAACAACAGTCACTAATTTCTACCTAACTTCCTATACACAACTTTTAGAATGCTGTGTTTCTATCTCCCTAAACTAACTTTTAAATCCCTCGTCTGTACCACCACTTGTGTATCCTATCATCCTAGCTTTTATACAAACATGTATTCAACCCTTCTACATCCAGTTTCCAGGGACTCTCCTCTTAACTAAACACCTTTTTCTCATTAACTACCTTGTTTTCTCTGGGTAGTCACTCATGTCATCTATCATTGTATCATGCCATTCTATACACTCAAATGCTTTACTGTTATTGCTGTAAATATGTAATACTACTATTGCTGTACATATGTAATACTATAAACCTATAATGATCTTAAACCTCAATGTAACGATGTGTATATATATATATATATATATATATATATATATATATATATATCTATAAAAAACCTCCTATTGAAACTTTAAGAAGTTACATATTTTAATGTAACCATAGGTTCATAGGTTGGTACTAGGCTATCAGCCCTAAGGCCTATACAAGCCTAGCCATAACAATTCCCTGGCTATTTCTTCCCACATTATTTACTTTCCTGGACCCCTGTCTAGCAGGGCGACTGACGTGATCCCTGGGGTGAATTTCCTTTCTCCCATCCAATCGTCAAGGTTCCTCTTGAAGAGGTCCAAAGAGGCACTCTGCTTGACATGTATGGGCAATCTATTCCAGAGTCTGGGGAGTCTCTGGGTCAGGAAGCTATCCCTCCAGCATGTTTTGTTTATTGTGATGACAAGGTTTAGATCCCTAGAGCGTGTAGCTCTGAGGGATTGGGATTTCTTTAAGTGTAGCATGTCCAACAGCTCTGGGTTTGACATGGCCTTGTATGTTAAGCAGAGATCGCCTCTGAGTAGACGATATGTGACAGAGTATAGCTGGAGTTTTTTAAGGCGGTCAACGTAGGGCATCTGCTTTAGGCCTGTGATTCTTTTAGTGAGGTATTTCTGAGGCCTTTCCAGTTGTTGCAGATGTCTTGAGAGGTACATATCAAATGGGGTGTTGTATTCTATAATGGGTCTAATGAGGGATGAGTACAGTGGGACAATGACCTCCTTTTTTCTGGATGAAAAGCCCTTCGTGATGAGGTGTGCCACATAGAAGGATTTCCTGACTGTTGTGGCGATGTGGTTATCGAAGGTGAGACCACTGTCCACCTGTGTCGCTAAGTCTCTTATCACACTTTCGGTGTTTAGTGTACTGCCACCTATATGGTAATTCATGGATACATGTTTTTTCCCAAAGGGGATAACAATACATTTCTTGGCATTGAGCTTGAGCCCATGGCTCTGGCATCAAGCATCTGTTTCTGTAAGGCCCTTTTGTAGAGTATCCACATCATTTGGGGATTCAATAATGGCTCCCAGTTTGCAGTCATCTGCAAACTTTGTTAGCCAGTGTCCCGTACTCCACTTGTCACTTGTCTGGAGCTGGATTTGGAGTTGGCTACTTTTACAGTGTGGGTTCTATCAGTAAGCCATTTAGCAACCCATTGGGTGACATAGGGATTAATGCCCAACTTAGTAAGTTTATCTATAATTCCAGAGTGGGGGATGGTATCAAAGGCCTTGGCAAGGTCTAGATAGGCTGTGTGGACCACCTTACCCTTGTCCATGGCTCTAGAGACTGATTCAAAGAAGTCAATCAGGTTCAGGAGACAAGATCGGCCCTTCACAAACCCAAACTGGGTGGGGTCCAGTGTTTGAAGGTTGCCAATGTCTTTGTTTATAAGTTCCATGATAATACGCTCCATGGCCTTGCAGATAAGGCTTGTCAGACTGATGGGACGGTAGTTTCCGGGATCCAAGGTGGATCCCCTTGTGGATTGGGATAACTGTAGCTCTGCGCCACTCAGTGGGCACGAAACCTGAGGTGAGGCTATGATTAAACATGACACTTAGGTGAGGTGCCAGTTCATATTGTAGTTCATGTAGTACACAGCCCAGGATGTCATCTGGTCCCATGGATGCTGTATTCTTGGCTTTAGAGAGTGCGTTTTGTACCTGTGTGGCCGTTATTACTGGAATTTGGCAATCTTCTGGTATTGAGATGGGCCATTTAGGGGGTGAGAGGGGGGGTGAAGTTGGCACTGAATCGATCTGCCAGGATATTGGCAATATCCTTTGGATCAGTATATTTAATGCCATGAATCCATGAATATTGACCGTCATCTTTTTGTACATGTGGAGATTTTCTCCCCGGGCCGCCGCTGAAAATAGATATGTATCCAGTCGGACTTTCCCCGTTAACAAATGTAAAATAAATAAGTAAACTATCATCCTGAAAACTAAAGGAAAAGCATTCCTGCACTGTCCCTCACTAAGGAAAAGGACTGCAAGGCTATATCTTAAGTGTAAATGGTGTGCTAATAGATTGCTTGGCTGAACTGGGTCTACGGCTAGCCTAGGGTAAATAGTAAAAGATAGTTTAACAATCTTAGACTCACTAGTCAGGCTGCTGTAATAAGTAATAAAATAAGCATGCTACAGCACAAACAGCCTATATAACATGTTCCCCCTGATTACTTCATCTCACAGTTGCTAAAGAAATAACAAATATCTGTACAAAATTCAGGTTAAAAGCTTGCTTACTCCCAACGGTCATTACAATTGTCTGGCTAAACTACAAACTAGGTTTATACAATATTGAGTAAAACACAGCTCACTTTCAAAATAATTGAGTAAAATTGAGTAAATTGCAGCTCACTTTAAAAAGAACTGAGTAAAAACACTGTAATGTTGTATTCTTTAAGCCTGCATACTCACAGACCCTGGAAATCCTTGTAGCTTGGTATAGCCAATCAAAAGCTTGAATTCCCACCTGATGATGTGAGATTACTTCTAGGACTGCTTCGGCTGCCATTTTCAAACCCCTAGTGCCTAAGGACCCAGTCAGCTGTTTTTCTACACAAACGGTATGCTTGAACTTTTTTTTGTGCTTTTCACTGATTATGTTGTAAAGAAACAACTAAAAAAGCTAAGAGGTGTGCATAGCAATAATTTCTAATTCGCCAAGCCAGTAGAATGTTTAGAAAAATGAGTGGAATTACCTGTAAAGTTTGGTTCATAGGTTCATAGGTTGGTACCAGGCTATTGGCCCTAGGGTCTATACAAGCCTAGCCATAACAATTCCCTGGCTATTTCTTCCCACAGTCTTTACTTCCCTGGACCCCTGTCTAGCAGGTCGACTGACGTGATCCCCTGGGTGAAATTCCTATCTCCCATCCAATCATCAAGGTTCCTTTTGAAGAGGGCCAAAGAGGTGTTCTGCTTGACATGTATGGGCAGTCTATTCCAGAGTCTGGGGAGTCTCTGGGTCAGGAACCTATCCCCCCAGCATGTTTTGTTCATTGTGATGACAAGCTTTAGATCCCTGGAGCATGCGTCTCTGAGGGATTGGGATTTCTTTAAGTGTAGCATGTCCAACAGCTCTGGGTTTCATAGGTTCATAGGTTCATAGGTTGATACTAGGCTATCTGCCCTAGGGCATTTATAAGCCTAGCCAGAGTGTGTTTGGCTTTCACCACCCTTTTAGATTAGTTGACTGTGCCTCTGTATAGTAGGTCACAGAAGATAGCCCTTTTGAGGTTGGTTTACTGTGCTTCTGTCTAATAGGGACACAGAAGAGATCCCAGGGGTAAACCTATGATCTCCCATCCACTTGTCAAGATTTCTCTTGAAGAGGGTCATTGAGGGACTTTGCCTAACATGGATTGGGATTTTGTTCCAGAGTGTGGGGAGCCTCTGGGATATGAATCTGTCCCTCCAGCATGTCCTATTTATTTCTGTGCGGAGGTTTAAGTCCCTGGAGCGTGTAGCTCTAAGGGATTTGGATTTCCTGAGGTGGAGCATGTCCATTAATTCTGGGTTGGACATGGCTTTATACGTCAGGCACAGATTGCCTCTGAGTAGGCGGTAAGTAACTGAGTAGAGCTAGAGTTTCTTTAGCCTAACTGCGTAGGGCATCTGTTTGAGTCCCTTGATCCTCTTGGTGAGGTACTTTTGAGGTCTTTCCAGTTGCTGCAGGTGTCGGGTAAGGTACATCCCAAATGGGGCATTGTATTCAATTATGGGCCTGATGAGTGATGAGTAGAGGGGCACAATGACCTCTCTTGATTTAGATGTGAACCCTTTCGTGATAAGGTGGGCTATATAGGAGGTCTTTCTAACCACGTTGGCAATGTGATTGTCAAAGGAGAGCTTGCTATCTACTTGGGTCCCCAAATCCCTAATTAGTTCTTCCGTACTTAATGGATTACCACCTATGTGGTAATTTGTGGGCACTTTGTTTTTCCTAAAGGGGATGACTATGAACTTTTTGGCATTTAGCTTTAGGCCATGGCTCTGGCACCAGTTATCCATCTCTGTGAGACCCTTTTGGAGGATGCTTGTGTCAGTCGGTGAGTCGATTATGGCACCCAGTTCGCAGTCATCTGCGAACTTGGTCAGCCATAGTCCTCCCATGTTAGCCTGTACCTCAGAGAAATATATACCGAACAAGAGAGGTCCCAGGACTGAGCCTTGTGGGATGCCACTTGTAACTGGTTTAGAGCCTGACATGGCACCTGCAATTCTGACCATGTGGGTTCTATCCCTGAACCAGTTTGCAACCCATCTTGTGACATAGGGGTTGATATTTAAGCTGGTGAGCTTATTTATGATGCCCAAGTGGGGTATTGTGTCAAAGGCTTTTGCCAGGTCCAGGTAGGCTGTGTGGACTACCTTCCCTTCATCTATGGCCTTGGTGACTGTTTCAAAGAAGTCGACCAGGTTCAAGAGGCAAGATCTGCCCTTAACAAAGCTGAATTGGGTAGGATCCAGTGTTTGGAGGTTCTCAATGTCTTTGTTTATGAGTTTCATGATGATACGCTCCATAGCTTTGCAGACCAGGCTAGTCAGGCTTATAGGGCGATAGTTTCTGGGGTCCATTGTGGCACCACCTTTGTGGAGTGGGACCACTGTTGCTGTACGCCATTCCTTCGGTACATATCCTGTAGTAAGGCTGAGATTGAACAGTGACTTTATGTAAGGGTTCAGTTCTTCTTGGAGTCCGTTCCCATTGATGCTGTGTTTTTTTGCTTTGGAGAGGGCAGCTCTCACCTGTGCATCTGTGATGTCAGGGAGGCTACACTCTGTTGGGATAGACATTTGCTCTTTTGGGGGGAAGAGGGGGGGAGTTTGCACTGAACCTGTCTGCCAGGATGTTGGCAATGTCTGTGGGTTCAGTGTATTTTTTGTCATTTTGAACTAACTCAGAGCTTATCTGGGAGTTGCCACCCAAGTTCTTAACATAACTAAAGAAGGCCTTGTGATTATCTTTAGCATCTTGTGCAATTTTTCTTTCGAAGCTGGCCTTAGATGATTTTATGAGGGATCGTAGTTTCTTGCTAGTACCGATCAGAGATGCCTTCCCTTTTTGGGATTTTCTTCTATCATGTAGTAGCTTCATCCTTCTGTTGTATAGCTTATTTATGGCCGGGGTCCACCAGACAGGTCTCCTGCCTTTGGAGGAATGAGTCTTGGTTTTATTTGGGATAGCACGATCCATGCATTCCTTTAGGTGTCCTAGAAAGCGTTTGTAAATGATTCTGCGGTTTGGGCCATATTTTCCACTGGCCTGGGGGCTTTGAAGGATTCCACCTCGGTTTTGAGAAGTGTGAAGTTTGCTATTGAGAAGTTCTTCACCGTGGTTTCCTTGGCTGGGGGTGGGGATGGGATATGGATGTCCAGTGAGATTAGTTTATGGTCATATCTTACCAATGATGGGTATACCTCTGGTATGAAACATAGAGTCCCCATGTTGGTGATGATCAGGTCCAATATGTTTTCCCCTCTTGTGGGAGTGGTGACCAATTGTTCCATAGCATTTGAGTTTATAAATTCTAGGAACCATTGGGTGAGGGTGTTGGGGCTTGAGTAGTGCTCCCAGTTTATGTTTGGGTAGTTAAAGTCATCCAATATAATGGTGTTTGGAGAGACCTTCATATTCTCCAGTGTTCTCAGGAAAGCTGAGTGGGTTTCCTGAGTTTGGGAGGGTGGTCTATAGCAGGCTACAAACTGAAAGGCAGTTTTGCCCACTGTTAGTTGCACATGGATGGTCTCCGATGCTTCATGCAGTGCCACTAACCTGGAGGTGTGGGTATCTGATGAATATGGATATTTCCTCTCCTTTTGTGGTTCAGTCCAAGTTTTGGGGATGAAAAGCATGGTATGAGGTATAACCTGGTAGTGCTGGGGAGCTCTCAGGAGCCTTGAACCAGGGTTCTGTTACTGCACAGATATCGATATTCTCCATACTGAGGACAGCCTTGAATGCATGCATCTTGAGGTTTAGACTTCTGGAGTTGAGCAGCATTACCCTTAGTTTCTTTTTCTTTGTGTTGTCTATAGAGGTGGGTTTGTCTTTTGAGCCTTGCCTAAAAAAGGCACTATGGGGGTGGCAAGAGCCTTAGCCAGTATTCGAAAGCCCAGGGGTGACAGGTGCAAACCGTCCCTAGCGACATGGCCTTATATGTTAAACAGAGATTGCCTCTGAGTAGATGATATGTGACAGAGTATAGATGGAGGTTTTTTTTGGATGGTCAGTATAGGGCATCCGCTTTAGGCCTGTCATTCTTTTAGTGAGGTATTTCTGTGGCCTTTCCAGTTGTTGCAGATGTCTTGAGATGTACATACCAAATGGGGCATTGTATTCTATAATGGGTCTAATGAGGGATGAGTACAGTGGGACAATGACCTCCTTTTTTCTGGATGAAATGCCCTTAGTGATGAGGTGTTCCACATTGAAGGATTTCCTGACTGTTGTGGCGATGTGGTTATTGAAGGTAAACAAATAAAGGTGCCCGGACAAGCCAAAGGTTCAGAATAAATGTAACGCACTTTATTTAAAACGAATAAACCAGCGTTTTCGCTCCTGTTAAAACAGAAGCTTCTTCAGCATTAAAAGAGCGCGAGCTCACATTATTTAAAAACTTCTGAGTGACGTGCTGTTGATGTCACATCTAATTAAGCAGTTAACAGTACAATTAAAACAAAGTACCTTAATAAAACATTGTGTTTTAAAAACATACATAAAAAAAATATGCCAGTATGAGTGCAGGTGAAACAAGCAAACACATTAAACCTGTCAGCCTTACTAAATACAAGTAAGCAAGTAGAAGATATTAAACCAGAACATGTGCACACTGCCTGTCCAAGCCCTTTTACAAGGCAATTTTTGTACTATGCAAAAAGCTAGGAAATCAATAAACTATTATAAAACTGACTACTGTGACAGTTCTAACATGATTCATAAAACTCATGTAAAAAGCTATACCATAAACAACAGTTGCCTAAGGTAACTTCTATACTTTAAAATAGAGGCAATATAGCAGTTGTCGTTAAGTCCAAACCCTTTTACAAGGCAATTCTTGTCCTATGCATAAAGCTAGGAAATTAATACACTATTATAAAACTGACTACTGCGACAGTTCTAACATGGTTCGTAAAATTCATGTAAGAAGCTATACCATAAACAACAGTTACCTAAGGTAACTTCTATACTTTAAAATAGAGGCAATATTGCAGTTGTCATTAAGTCCCGGATAGGAGAAAGCATCTAATTGTAATTGCCACTCTAACTCACGAGTCTCTAAAATTAGAGATTGCGGGCCACCCCTGATATCAAACTTGACATTGTCAATGCCCATAAATTTAAAACTGTGGCCACAGTTGTTCAAAATATGTTTAGAGAGGGCGTTGTCACTCCTCTTATTCTTAATAGCATATATATGTTGGTAAATACGATCCCTAAATCGCCGGTCCGTTTTACCAACATAGAATGCGTGACAGCATTCACAAAAGGCCACATACACAATGGACTTAGTGTTGCAGTTAATCTTGTGATTAATGGCGTATTTCCTCTTGCCAATGGAAAAAGAGTTTCCTACACGTAAATATGCACACCATTTACAACAGCCACAAGTGTATGTCCCTTTATGTCTAACCATATAGTCAGCTGAACTATTTCAATGTAACATATCCTTAAGGTTGTTGCCTCTTTTAAATGTGAATAACGGGGTTATTTATGCCCAACCTTTCATGTAACCCAGCATTGGTGATAAAGTACCAATTCTTACGGATGATTGAACACAAGGACCCAGAATACATATTAAAAGGGGAAATGAAGCCAATGGAGAAGTTTGACTTATTACAAACGTTAAGAACATCAGCATTATTATCAATAGTCGTGGTTAAACTCCCCAAAAGGCTAGGTGAAAATGCACAATTTTCAACCAAGTGTTGCTGCTCTTTAGGTAATAGCAATGGTAGATAAGTGCCATTCAACCGTTTAGTTGACACTTCCCCTATTAGATCAAAGATAAGGTCTTCAGGGTACCCACGATTTAAGAACATGTCAGTCAACAGTAAACATTCTTTATCAAATGCGTCCTCTGTGCTGCACATGCGGGCAGCTCTGACCAGTTGGCCTTTGACAATAGAACGCTTCTGCCTCCAAGGATGGCAACTTGTAAAATGCAAAAAAGAATTGCAATAAGTTGCCTTCCTAAAAATGGATGAGCAAAATCTGTTGTTGTTAGTGTCTTTAACCAACTGAACATCAAGATAATCAATCTCAGAGGGCGAAAAGTGATGCGTAAATTTCAAAAAATCTGTTGAGGAATTCATGTATGCTAACAGATTCAAGGCGTCAACCTCACTCCCTTTAAATAACACAAACACATCGTCGAGAAAGCGGGTATAGATCTTAGAACACTCTACAAAAGTTGGATGGTTAAATAGAAACTTGTTCTCCCAGTAGGCAACAAACATGTTGGCAACACTGCTGCCACATGGGGAGCCCATTGCTATACCTTTCTTTTGGAGGTAGTAATGACCTTCAAACATGAAAAAGTTAGAGGACAAGACAATGTCAAGTAGTACTGTGACCAAGTAGATGTCATTGTTGGACGGTCCACATTCCCGGAGCATAAGCTCAATCCATTCGACAGCCTCCTCGTGTGGAATTGATGTGTAAAGGTCAACCACATCGATGGTCAAAAAGTTGAGGCTGCTGTCGAAATGGGCTTCATTAATCAAACTCAAAAAGGACCACGAATCCTTACAGATTTGGGGGATAGTTTTCAAGTATTTACTAATGGTACTATCAATAAGGCGGGCACATGGGTGTGTAATGGAACATCTACCATCCACCAGAGCACGCATAGGTGGATCAGTAAGGCTCTTGTGAATTTTAGGGATCCCAAACATAACAGGAACCCTGGGGTAGGAAATATCAATGAAGTTATAGGTGTCAATGTTAATCCTTCCCTCAAGGTATAGGTCCCTAAAATAGCCTTTAATTCTGTTGTAAGTACTCGTTAGTTCATTTAACGAGGAGCTTTCATAGGCTGGTGAATCTAAAACCTGAAGCATTCTAGTAGTGTATTCCACTTTGTCAAAAATGACTAAGCCCCCACCCTTATCTGGTTTGATCACTCTCACAGCCGAGCTACAAATTTTGTTCAAGGCCATAAACTGGTCAGGGGAGATGTTCCTACTACCCCCATCGTCCCTCCCTGTTGTATGTAACTGTCTAAAATCCAATTCACATGCTTTCTCAAAGGTGAATAGACTGGGGTGTAAGGGAGGATTGAAAGAACTAGCTAACTTCAAATTAGGAGTGTCAACAGGTAAGACATTGTTGAAAAAAACATTCAAATTGAGCTTACGCACGAAAAGTTTTAAGTCCATTACCGTTTTGGCTAGCCTGAATTTGTAATCAGGTACAAAATTCAAGCCTTTGGCCAACAATTCAATTAATTCATCGTCAACAGTGATGTCAGAAAAGTTGTAAATGAAAAAATCCCCTTTTGAGTTAGACAACACTGACGGAGTTCGCTCCGTCTCACCTGCTTCACCCAGTAAGTTAATAGAAGGTTCAATCAGTTCCGGTTCTTGTTCCTCTGGTAGCGATTGCTCTTCTTCCCTAAAAAAGGCTTTTGGTAATTATTGTTGTTTTTCTTATTAAAGGATTTAATCCTATTACTTCTCCTAGGGCCTTGCACGTTTGCTTCTTCACCTCCATCACTACCCAAAGCTGCATCGGTGAGAGGTTGTTCAACCCCCTCCCCATTAGAGTTTTCCAACACATGAACATCGCTCTCCGTGTGGTTGCCTGAACTATTAGTCTTTTTAAACAAGTTTAAGTAGGCAGAGTTTGTCTGATAAGCATGTCTGTCTCTCGAAAGCTTTTTAAGCTTGTTGACTTTCAATTTAGCTAGCAGTGAGTCAATGCTAGTAAAAGTTCGATTATAATCAAACTTGTATCTAAAAAAGTTTACATCGGCTTTAATACTGTCATCAAGTTTTGAAGCTTCATCAAGTAAGACAGTAATGTGTTTGGAATAATTCTTAATCATTAAGTCTAAAAGTTCAGCCCCTTGTTTGTTAAAAAGGGCCTCTAATTCTGAGAGGAATGTAGTGTCAGTAAATAATCCTGTGGGTGTAAAGGAGCTGCGTAGTCCCTTAGGTATAACCCCTTCCATTAAGCACTGTTGGAAGTAGGAGACTTCCAATTGAAGTTTCTTAATTTTCAAAAGTTTAGTGTCCAATGCTTTCAAGTTAACTGTAATGCTATCAGAGGTATTACCTGGGCTGGAGGAATCCATCACCGGTGAGCCCGCACCTGTAGTGCTGCCAAAAGAAAAGGCAGCCGAGTTCTTCACCCATTCAGACATAGAGGGCACCCCAATAAGTGAATCGACTTCACCAGCTCCTTCTTGAATGCCAGGGTGAGGGGCGGTGTTGGTTTGAAAAACAGCATTAACACCACCATTCCTGCTGTTGCAACTATTAACGGTCCGTTTGTAGAGTATCCACATCAATTGGGGATTCAATAATGGCTCCCAGTTTGCAGTCATCTGTGAACTTTGTTAGCCAGAGTCCCTTAGTGTTGGCCTGTACTTCAGAGAAGTAGAATCCAAACAAGAGCGGTCCCAGGACTGAACCCTAAGGTACTCCACTTGTCACTTGTCTGGAGATGGATTTGGAGTTGGCTACTTTTACAGTGTGGGTTTGGTCAGTAAGCCAGTTGACAACCCATCGAGTAATGTGGGGATTAATGCCCAGCTTAGTAAGTTTATCTATTATTCTGGAGTAGGGGATGGTGTCTAAGGCCTTCATGAGGTCCAGATAGGCTGTGTGGACCACCTTACCTTTGCCCACAGCTCTGGAGACTGATTCGAAGAAGTCAATCAGGTTGAGGAGACAAGATCGGCACTTCACAAACCCAAACTGCATGGGGTCCAGTGTTTGAAGGTTGCCAATGTCTTTGTTTATAAGTTCCATGATAATACATCCATGGCCTTGCAGATCAGGCTCGTCAGACTGATGGGGCAGTAGTTCCCAGGATCCAAGGTGCATCCCCCCTTGTGGAGTGGAATAACTGTAGCTGTGCGCCACTCAGTGGGCATGAATCCTGAGGTGAGGCTAGGATTAAACATGACACTTAGGTGAGGTGCCAGTTCATTTTGTAGTTCATTTAGTACACAGCCTGAGATGTCATCTGGCCCCATGGATGCTGTATTTTTAATTTTGGAGAGTGCATTTTTTACCTGTGTGGCCATTATTACCAGAATTTGGCAATCTTTCAGTATTGAGATGGGCCCTTTAGGGGTGAGGGAGGGTGAAGTTTGCACTGAATCGATCTGCCAGGATATTGGCAATATCCTTGGGATCAGTATATTTAATGCCATTCTGTTGTAGCTCAGAGCAGATCTGAGCATTGTCATTTAGATTCTTGACATAGCTATAGAATGCCTTGTGGTTGTCTTTGGAATCTTTGACAATTTTATTTTCGTAACTAGCTTTGGAGGATTTTATGAGGGATCTCAGCTTCTTACTGAGGATTTTCCTCTTTTCTGCAACAGTTTCTTCCTTTTGTTGTAAAGTTTCTTTATGGCAAGGGACCACCAGATTGGCTTCCTTTTTTTGGAGGAGATTGTCTTGGTTCTATTGGGGATGGCATGATTCATGCACAACTGGATGTGCTCATACAGTGCCTTAGTGTAGGATTCAGCAGTCGAACTTTCAGTTCCCATCTGCATGGGTGTCATGACATTTGTCACTTCTGACTTGAGTAGCATGAAGTTGGCTTTGGAGAAGTTTTTTACAGATGTTTCCTTATTGGAGGGTAGAGGTGGGATGTGGATGTCAAGGGTGATTAGCTTATGGTCAGACCTGACCAATGAGGGAGTGACCATAGGTGTGGAGCATCGATTTTCCAAATTGGTAATGATCAGGTCAAGGATATTGGAGCCCCTGGTGAGACTAAGGATTAGTTGTTCCAGGGCATTGGAATTTATGAATTCCAAGAACTGCTGGGCAAAGGTAATGGTACATGAGTAGTTTTCCCAGTTAATGGCAGGGTAGTTGAAATCACCTAGTATTAGGGTGTTTGGTTGTATCTTAATATTTTCCAGTATGTTTATAAATGTGTAGTGAGAATCTTGGGGCATGGTGGGGGATCTGTAGCAAACAACAATTTGGATTGCAGTCTTACCTAGTGTTAGTTGCACTTGGAGAATTTCAGACGCATTGTGTTGGGCAACTAGCCTGGTGTTGTGAATATCCTTGGTGAATAGGGACACTACACCTTTAGTGTTTTGGTCCTGGTTAGGTGGCCAAAAAATGTGGTAAGAGTTGTAGCCTGGTACTGCAGGGGTGCTCTCTAGAGCCTTGTACCAGGTCTCAGTTACTGCACAGATATCGATGTTCTCCATTTTTAGGAGTGCCTCAAGAGAGTGCATTTTGAGGTTTAGACTTCTATCATTGAGTAGCATTACCTTCAGATTTTGCATGCTTGTACCTGTTATGGTGGTGGTTTTGTCCTTTGAACTTTGGCTAAAAAGGCACTATACGGGTGTCAAGAGCCTTAGCCAGTAACCTGAATCCCAGGGGCGACAGGTGCAGACCATCTCTGGCAAAGCATCGTGGTCTGTCGATCATGTCATCCTGGGCAGACAGATACTGGCTCCCCTTTGAATGACACCAGAAGCTTACCCAATTGTTGAAGTCAATCATTTTGTCCTTATACTGTGGTCTCATTCTGGGCAAAGGCAGGATGCTACTCAGAGCTAGGGTCATACTTGCCTGGGCCAAATGACCCGAGAGCTCTTCCATGTCTCTTTTCATGTAGTCCAGGGAGGTACATCTCAAGTCATTCACTCCATCGTGGACTATGGCAGAGTCATATTTGTACTTGTGGAGTGACTTGAGTGCATGCATTATGTGGTGGATACTGGCACCTGACAGGCAGCTGACTGTAATATTCTCCTTGTTCAGCCTGGTGAGTGGGGCATCAGTGTGCCTGACTATAAAGTCACCTATGACTAAAGTGTTGGGTACATTGTCTTGCCTTAGGGGCTGTTGTTAGGTGGCACACTGGTTGTGAGCTATGTGACACTTTGGTTGTGATTAGTGTTTGTTTGCCTTTCAGCTTTGGAGGTCCTTGTTGCTTGGGCAGGTTAATATTAAGGGCCTCCACATATGTGGGTTTAGTGTTGCTATGTGTGGGTGTTGGTGGTGTGGGTTTAGAAAGACTATGTGTTGCTTGAGGCATAGTGTGGGTGTTAACCTTCTCCTCTTGACTGTCTAGCATGCTCTTGGGTGGAGAAGCTTTGCTTCCAGTTTGGCTATGTAAGTGCATGTCTCGCAGGTTGTAATGCTGGGTGGTAGGAGGAGAGGGTTGTCCGTGTACATGTGGCAATTGCTGCATTGCCCCAGTATGCCCAGATTCCCCAGGTGGACAGGAGAAATCACCGGAAGCTGACCCTTGGACATGCCTGGTTTAGTGCTTTTTTTTTTTTTTGTAAAGTACAAGGGCTGTTTTCCCTTACCTTAGCAAGGTACTTTGCAATTATAGACTGCTTAGTGCCTACAATTAATTTCTCCTTATTAACAAGGAGAGTTGAGTGCTTGTATCAGACTTTCTAGTGCTTTCCAGCAGGTTTTAAAGCAAGTGCTAGTCACAGAGATGCTTAAAGGTAAGATAAAAAAAATTGGTTTATCCTAAACACTGCAGTGTGTACTAGATGAGTTAGATGTCAAAATAGGCAACTTAAGTGTTACCTGTCTAAAAAGTTATGTTTTAGTGGAGAGTCATTATTTTTAAAATAGCAAGATAGATTAAAAGGGGATGGTCACTTTTGTATTCTGGTACTATGGAATACAGTAGGATGGCCAATGAATTTAAATAGTTGAAGGGGAATGATTTCAGAAAATGATAATTTTCTGCTTACTCACACAAGCCACTAAAAACAGAGAGGAAATTAGATATATGGTCAAATTAACATAAGGAGAAGGCAGCTAAAAAGACAGTGGTGTTTAAGAACAAACCAGGTGGGAGGGTGGGGAAAAAAATCTGCCTGACTCACAAGAGACAGAGCTGTGGTCTCTTTTCAGGTTTTAATATGCAGTTAACAGTAGAATGCAAGTAAAACACAAGGTAAATAAAACAAATCACAGTATTCATAATAGAAAAAGGCAATAAAGTAATACAACAAATAAAAAGCAAACTTACCTTTTCCTCACAGCAAAGTGTAGCAGAGTCTGGGTGAGCCTTTCTAGTAAATCTCTGAAATGTTTTATTTTACCCCTTAAATAGAAGGTTTAGTTCCTAGCTCCACCCCCTCAGTTTACAGATGATTAACCTTAACTGACCTGTTCTATTGACCTGTACTAATTTCTGCCTGACTCACAAGAGACAGAGCTGTGGTCTCTTTTCAAGTTTTAATATGGGGTTAAAAGCAAAATACAAGTAAAACACAAGGTAAATAAAACAAATCACAGTATTCAAAATAGAAAAAGGCAATAAAGTAATACAACAAATAAAAAGCAAATTGACCTTTCCCTCACAGTAAAGTGTAGCAGAGTCTGAGAGAGCCTTACTAGTAAAGACTTGCTAGCCAGGGGTGATTTCCTAAGCATATGTATTGACTGCGTGTGGTAATTTTAACATTATAATCTTGGCAACATAGTTTGCTGTGATATACTATTATGCTGGTTCAATAATCATGAGCAGAAGTATTTCCTAGCATTTAGCAAGTAGATTTAGCTGTACTGCCTTAATGCTGTAGCTACTGATAGCATAAAACCACATAGGAAAAGCTGTGTAAAATTCATTGAATTTGCCTGTGCTGTAAACTACTGCTCTGACTGATAGTTGCAATTGAGTATAGAGAAACGGAGAAGCTGTGGTGCTACTATTATTAATGAATGCTCTGCCTGAATGTAGAATACTGTTTGCATGCTGTTATGTTAGCTATGTTCCATAAAAAATCCATGCAGTGACTCTATGTACCTTACCAGGTCTTTCCACTCCACCTGTCCTTACCTCAAATGGCTCAATCTATGCTGAAAATAAACTATCATCCTGAAAACTAAAAGAAAAGCATTCATGCACTGTCCCTCATTAAGGAAAAGTACTGCAAGGCTATATCTTAAGTGTGACTGTTGTGCTAATAGATTGCTTGGCTGAACTGGGTCTACGGCTAGCCTAGAGTCCATAGTAAAAGATAGCTTAACCGTCTTAGACTCCCTAGTCAGGCTGCTGTAATAAGTAATAAAATAATCATGCTACAGCACAAACAGCCTGTATAACATGTTCCCCCTGATTACTTCATCTCACAGTTGCTAAAGAAATAACAAATATCTTTACAAAATTCAGGTTAAAAGCTTGCTTACTCCCAACAGTCAGTACAATTGTCTGGCTAAACTACCAACTAAGTTTAATACAATATTGAGTAAAACACAGCTCACTTTCAAAAGAACTGAGTAAAATTGAGTAAATTGCAGCTCACTTTAAAAAGAAAGCAGTAAAAACACTGTAAAGTTGTATTCCTTAAGTCTGCATACTCACAGACCCTGGAAATCCTTGTAGTTTGGTATTGCCCTGCTCCGCTTGCCCTCGCTTCTCTAGGGCTCACCCCTAAATATCACCCACCCCCACTAGTGATAAATTTAAGCCCAATAAATCACTTCCTTCTCCTACAACCTATCCTAGATAACCCACACCTCCATACACAACCACCATACACCACCCCTTCCTGCTAACAATCCTCTTAATTCTCCACCCACATTTCTTACCAAGTACCACTACTATCAAGATGAGACCAATTATGTTCCTCTCAGTTATATTGCCTGGGCTATATCTCCTCACCATGTATGAAAACCAGCCCTAGCTTGGCTTTCACCACCCCATATCAACTACCATCTCTGCTCCCACCTTGAGTGAAGCAGACCAACCCCTAGCTCACTACAAACCTGTCCTCTCCACTTTTAACAACCACCAACTAACTAGACCATGGTCCATCTCCCCCAAAACTAGATATTATCAAAAATTTGTAAGTAAAGCACTGAAACTAATAATCACTGTACAATTTACTCTGAAGAGGGATGGAGACATCCACCCTAACCCTGGACCCACCCTTCCCACAAGCTCCCAGCCCACTACCACCTTCAATATATGGCCAAATTCAAGGTCCCCTAACTCTCTCCTGACCTGTCACCTAAACAGCAGGAGTATTAACAATAAAGTCCATAATCCTCATGTCCTTCTAGCCACCTACTCAGCTGATGTGCTATGTCTTACAGAAACCTGGCTAAAACCAGGAACTTAAAATGATGAGGTTATCCCACCAGGGTACAACATACTTAGACTAGACCGAAACACCAGGAAAGGTGGAGGAGTAGCAGTTCTGTTTAAAAACACAATAGATGTTACACTAGCCCCACAACAACCCCCTTGCTCAATAATGTAGAAGCCCTAGTTAGCAAACTACAGCTTAACAAAAGTAAAACTATATTCATTGCCTGCATTTATATCCCCCCAGGCAACAATGCAGATATCCTAGAAGACTTCCTCCAATGGCTTTCCAACACATACCCCCAAGAAACTATGGTATTAGGAGATGTTAATATTGACTGGAACAATTGTTCCTCTGAATCTCCCACCACCCATATAAACCTTCACTGCTATACCCAACTTGTATCCTCACCCACCAGAATAAATAAATCCAACTACAAAGGCAGTATCCTGGACTGGACTCTTATTAATAATCACCCTGTCCTGTATAACACGGGTACCCTCCCAGATGATATGTGACCACCTACTCACTTACATCATTAAGCATAAAGTAGATAACCACCACCAAGTTCTATATAAATCTATCAGAAACAACAAGAATTTTAACTCCACTGACTTTCAGAATGAACTCAGAGCATGCAGTTGGACCATACTTAAAGAACTTCTTCTAGATGATGCTGTAGAATATTTTAATTCTAAATTCCTCTCCATTCTAGATTCCCATGCTCCTATCCATACCCTCAGAGCCAAAACTAAGACCATCCCCTGTCTCTCTAAAGTAACCAAAATCAAAATCATAGCAAGAAATAAAGCATGGGACAACTGGCGCACCTTCAAAACTTTACCATTTTAAATTCCGACAACTAAGGAATGATACCAAGAAAACCATATTGTTAGACAAAAAATACTTCTATCAGCACCTTCAGCAAAAACACCAGAACAAACCTCAAAAATTTTGGGCAGGCATAAACAAACTGCTCCATCCTGGCCAAACCTCCACCCTCACTACCTCAACATGCGACCTTAAAACTCCAAAGGAAACTGCTAACATCATTAACAATTTTTTTACCAAAACCATCCAATCACTAGCTAGCCAACTATCCCCCACCAGCTCCTTTCAAAACTCCTCCACAACCACTACCCCACTTTCTTTCACCTTCCAACCTGTATCTACATCGACCATCTGATCTCTAATTAACAAACTAAAGCCCACTACCTTGGCAGCTGATCTCCTCCCACCAGAATATTTAGAAAAAGGGGCAGATACCATTGCATACCCTGTCTCGATCATAATAAACTGCACCTTGACTGAAGCCACTATCCCCCTCTCTTTGGAAGGTTTCCCATGTTATTTCCTTCATAAAGGAGGGAATTCTTTAGACCTCTCAAACTTCCGACCAATCGCCATACTATCACCACTGACCAAAATTATGGAAAAGTGAGTCTAAACTACTGGCCAACTCTCAGCATGGTTTTTAGGCCACACCACAGCACCACATCAGCCCTCCTAGCCTTCTCTAACTCTATCAACATCAACTGAAACAATAACAAACTAACCTCAGCTCTCTTCCTAGATATCTCTAAGGCTTTTGATATGGTCAGTCACCAACTACTTCTCCATACCCTGAAGGAACTGTCACTGAATAGTAGCTCTATTTAATGGTTCCAATCTTACCTGTCTGATAGACAACAAGCAGTTTTATGGCAGAATACCCTATCCACATGTCTACCCATTATTCTAGGAGTCCCCCAAGGATCCATACTAGGACCACTACTCTTCTCAGTCTTTATCAATGACCTACCCACCATCACTCCCAAGGCCACCTGCATCCAATACGTGGACGACTCTACTTTAATATGTACCGCCTCCTCCTCAACTGAGCTTATGACCCTAACCCAGAATACTTTCAATGATGTAGAAAAATGGTTTGCAAACTGTCAGCTTCTATTAAACCCCAACAAAACTAAACTGCTCATCTTTTCCCCCACCTGAAATCCTCCTCACCATTCTTTACTATAAGTTCCAACAATGGCACTATTATATCCCCAGATACTTACACAAAACTCCTGGGTGTCACAGTCGACAACGCCCTAAAATATGATATCCATGTCAATCAAGCCATCAGATCTGTCAACATAAAACTGGGATCCCTATACAGGATCAAACCCTTCCTCACTCCTTTTGCAAGAACCACTATAGCTCTGTCCCACCTACTATCTACCCTCCTCTATGCCTCCCCCCTCTTCACTAACCTGAACCAAGCCACCCTTATCAAACTTGTTAGTTGTTACAACCATATTGCTAGATTTTCTACAGGTGCTACCTTTAGGACCCACCATTGTATCAACCTAACCCAACTAGGATGGCTGGAGTGGCCCAGTCTTCTCTGATACAACCAACTTATAATAACCCACAAAATACTATATCAACCCAAAAAAAACACCAGCACTATATAAGATCATCAAACCATACAGCAACCTGAGGTCACTGCGCTCTTCTGAACTTACTCACCAATCCTCCTTAACCCAGTTCAAAAAAAGCCTCAAACTACACTTCCAACAGCATTGGCAGTGTTCCTGCTTAAACCCCGACTAATCACCACCTGCTGTTCCTGCAAACTCTCCCTAAGTATTTCAATCATGTACTCTAATAAGTGAATGAATTCTTGAAGGGACTTGGCCCATAACTGCGTGTATTATTGTCTGAAATTGAAGCTGCATGATTTTGATGTTGTCTACTATATTTTATCTATGTTTGTAACCCTACTGAAAACTGCATATTATACTTATCTCTAAATGATTCTATTGTTCCTAATGTATTTGTACTCTGCTTTCTGGAGCTTTTCTCCCTGGGCCTCCGCTGAAAATGGGCATATATCCAGTCAGATTTTCCCAGTAAACAAATGTAAAATAAATAAAAATAAATAAAATTTGAAAGTGCAGCTTCCGACCTTCAGAGTTGGATATACGACAAGTTGTGCATGTTATTTGCAACATTGTAAAGGTAAACTGTGGATATATATATATATATATATATATATGTATGTGCATGTATGTATATATATATATATATATATATATATATATATATATATATATATATATATCTTCTTCTTTCAGCTTTTCCCAGTTAGGGGTTGCAACAGCGGATCATCTGTCCGCTCGTGATTGGCAGTGGAGTTTTACAGTGTCGAGATGCCAGCCCAGTGCCCAACCTTCCACAGAAGGCACACACATGCAAACACTCACACCTAGGCCTAATTTGGAGTGTCCAATCCACCTACTGCATGTCTTTGGGATGTGGGAGAAAACTGGAGCACCCAGAGAAAATCCATGTGACCACAGGGAGGACATGCAGACTCTGCACAGAAGGCACCCCAGCCGAGAATCAAACCGGAGAGCCTCTTGCTGTGAGGTGGCAACGCTAACCACTGCACCACCATGGCTGTGTGTGTGTATGTTTGTGTGAGTGTGTGTGTGTGTGTGTGTGTGTGTGTGTGTGTGTGTGTGTGTGTGTGTGTGTGTGTGTATGTGTGTCTGTGTGTGTGTGTGTGTGTGTGTGTGTGTGTGTATATTTAGAAAGAGACAGAGAGAGAGAGAGAGAGAGAGAGAAACACAATAAATGATCCTCACATGTCTGTCCCTCTAAAATGACATCATGAAGGTAAAGGCATTGACTATAAATCAAAATCATGCTACCCATGACAGCCCCTTTTCAGGACATTTTGGTGTATAACAAATTAGAAAATAGTAATAACCATCTACTTTCATACAGAGACATTAGTAATACAGAAAAGTTCAAGATATGATGAAAAAAATTATTTTTTTAAGTTTTTGTGTGTGCAGCTCTCCTTTAACTTACTCAAACACCTTTGATCTTTCTTCAGTCAACATATTCAACACTCAGTAATGAAAAGTGTTTATGAAATTCCTGAGATGTTCTCTGTCTATCCATGCACACATAAATAAAGAGCCTACTCAGAATGCATCCATGTACACGGCCATGATCTTCCCTTGGCAGTGCACCATGTATATTAATGGTGGTGCATGCCTAAGGGAGGTCAGAACAACATGAATATTGAATGTATGTAAGACCAACAGCATACCTACATACCTTTCAGCCGATTGACCTGACCAAAAGTGGTACAAGACAATTACATTTTTTTTTACTTTTATGTGCTTGTTTGCATGATGCTCCGCATTATTTAGCTATGCTTAGCTCTGCACATCCATACATCAGACATACGTCAAACATGTAAAAATAGAAACTGGATATGTTCACTTTCTATTTTTTTATTTTTATGTGCTTGTAGGTGCAATGTGCCACATTATTTAGCTATGCTTAGCACTGTGCACTCATGCATTAAACATATGCTAGACATCTAAAAATAGAAACTGGATGCATTTAATTATTGTAGTTGTGCAGTGCAAATCCATGCAGTGAATCTGTGCTATGCTTACTGTAGCACCTTCACAGCATATCTGAAGATACATGAGTCCCCTTCAGTATTCCAGTGGATAGATGGATTGAGTCATGACCTGCAGGGTAATAGGTCCCGAGTTCAAGTCCTGGACAGTCATACCTTTTACATATACTGCTGTGAAACTGTGTCAGATCACTGAAACTTTAGTTCACTGTAAATTCTATTATTGTTAAATTTAGAAAAGGTGCACGATGCTAAGCATCTCTTAAACATGGGTAACAGCCTTTTCATGTATGTGGATTGCGAAGCTTCGTTAAACATGGATTGTGTGAGTTTGTGAGATGCTAAGCAACATGGCACATTTTTGAAAGTTACAGTATGATATGTAATGGTGGGAATGCATCATACTTAAGGGGCAATAGGTGGGAATTATACAGTATACTTTGGAGCCTGATCTTGTGTGTGGATATAGCTGTTGTGGAGGAAGGTGTGCACTTTAGGGCACACTATTTGGGTATCCAGGAGTCTAGGGTTTTTACTGGACTCCTGGTAGAGCACTATGAAACCCAGGGATCAGAATGCAAGTTTGCAGCATGGGATAGTTTGGCCGGGAACCTGACCAGTGTAACTGGTATCCCCCACACTGGTGAGCAGTGTTGTCACCACTATAACAACCTCTATTGACGGAAGAGGGGTACTTTGGATCACTGGATCCAACAGGCATGGGTGGGGAACACCCAACAGATATGTAAGTATGTTTTCTAGTAATTTCTAAATATACAAGAGGAATCTCTGCAAAACTAGTATGTGTAATGGTTTCCCTCTCTTACCACTGCTCAGGAAGAGAAGGCTTGGAATGTGTGGTTCCATGTAAGGCATTTGGTCAGGATGAGGCAAGATCGTGGTATGTAAGAAAAATCAATAAAATAATAAATTAATACATACCTTAATAATAAAATAAAATAAATACAGATATTGCAGTCTTAGCAGTCATGTATGAAATACCTGGGACATCACAGACTTTCATTAATGTATCAGTACATATCTGAACTGATAAAGCAAGTTAGAGCAAGTAAGCATACAGTACTGTGTAGCATAGCTTCCAACCATTAGTTAATATTGTGGAATACCTAGATTAAGAGTCAATGCTGTGGTCTGCTCATTGTCTGAAATATGCTACACATTGCAGTTAATAAATGAATAGGGTAAACATGTAAGTTAAGAGAAGTCCTAGTCAGCTATCCATATGTGTAAATGCAAGATTTGAAACAACATGAATCAATACAGTGTAAAAGGAGATGGTGCTCTGATAATTTATTTTTTCAAATAAAATGTTAAGTATTACTGCAGTCACTTCTTGTAGGTTCTAATTCCACACCAGCCAATTGGGAAATTGTGCAGTTTTCAATACTGTTTTACCATTTCATCCATAAAGCATAACCATGTTTGCATGTGAAGTGCACAACCATAGACCTGTGCCATGACTGTAGAGCTGTCAAGTGTAATCAGTGTACATGGACATACCTTTCAACTGTCACAATTTTTGCAGAGCATACTGAATATTGCCCCATATATTTGGTCTGTTTGGTATATGATCTTGTTTTACTGGCCAACCTCTGCCACATTCCTGAGGATCATGTCAGAAAAAATGTCAGCCTGAATTGCAGACATCAGACATCTCTCAAAACGCATTGTAATGGCAAATCTGTTATCCAAACATTTTGCTACTATTGTAAGAGCACTGTGTAAGAATGTTCGCTATTGTTGTGCATTTATACCACCATCATGTATTTCTTGGCCCATAATGTCCCATGCTAAGAAGATGAGCGGTACATACATGGAACATCATATATAGAATATAAGCAACATTGAATGATTACTGGATGCAATATGATCTGAACTATAGTGTGTGTGTAAGGAACAGGGAATTATTTCAAATAATAAACATCATAGCAGTCAGTGGTCTCACAAGTAAAATCTAACACATCTAAAAGTATGTATTTCTAGTATGTTTAGTTATATTATCTGTGACGTTACTAATGTTGTCCTTTTTTCTCTCACCCCACCCCTTCTCTTCTTGTATTTATTTAATCAATATATGTACTATTATAATTTGCTATTATCATATTATTTATTACCTCTTATGTTGGCCTTATGTATAATTTAATGTTGCTTTGATGTTAAAACACCTTTTATTGTATTATTTATTGCCCTGCTCCTCATTATATTATTTTCAATTTGTTTCCATTACTCATTATTTTTTATGTTATTAATTGGATTTGTCTGGGCTATGGTTATTTTTCCTTTATGTTTCTATTTTATTTACCAAAGTCAGACAAGGTAGGCCAGTTCCTGGTGATTCACCTACCTTGGCTCCCCCAGCTGAGGCACTGGGGCCCAGCACATCTGGGCTGCAGCCTGGTGGCACCTCCTTTTCTGCCCCTGCACTACCTGCTCCATCAGGTAGTTCTATCCCACAGGTCAGGAGTATACCCGCCTCTGGGAGTGGAGGTGGAGGGGATGCTTATGTCACCTGTGATCAAATGCCAGGCATGGTGTATAGACTTGTGCAGCAAACTGTTGGTGCATGCCTACACTGGATGGAGAGCATGCTGTCCATCCTGGAGGGGCATTCACTCCCCATGCACTGGCATCAGCCACTGCCTCCACATGAGCAGAAAAGTGTAGTGCTGACAGTCCCATTGGCGAGGACTTGAGTCACACTGCTACCATGTCTGACATCCATAGGACCAGGATCCCCAACCTCCTCCCCAACCAAGGTGTTCATCCCCATCTTGTGTCATTCACCAACCCTGTCTGCTGTCTTGTATGGCTTGTCTGTCTTTAAATGTTTCCTCAACTTCCCAACTTACCTTCTCCACATACACCTATGTCTCTTCCCCAACATTCCACTCTCTCCTTATCAAAAAAAAAAAAGGCACCAGTCCAAAAATAATTTCATGTCATACATAGCTCTCCATTTCGCACATTTGGTCCAGTTGGCTTGACAAATAACCTATGTTGTCAACACCCCTCTCTCTGGGGGTGACATTCAAAATTCAGGTAAAAATCTTTGCAAGTGCACAGTTGTTGTTGAAGAAATGGATAGCTATGGTTCTTTCCTACACCCTTCCTACACATTCCTACCTGCATTTCACTATGTTTTTTACCCTGCTTGCACCCCATTTCACCACTGTCCTAGCTCCCCAATTTTCTTTTCTTTAAAGAATCAAAGCATGATGCTGCACTGTGCTAAATTATAGTGTATTAGTAAATGTATTTGAAAGCATAGGTTCATAGGTAGGTACTAAGCTATCTGCCCAAGGGCATTTAAGCCTAGCTAGAGTGTGTCGGCTATCGCCACCCCATTGATTAATAAACTGATTCTCTGTCAAGCAGAGCCAATGAAGTGATCCCAGGGGTGCATTTTCTGTTACCCATCCACTCGTCAAGGTATCTCTTGAAGAGTGGACAATGTTAAACTAAGAAGTAAAAACCAAGGCAATCCGAATATTCGATGCGACTGTTTATTAATATAATAATTTCACTCGAAAGTTCACTTAAAAACTAGCAAGTTACAAAACCATGTAATCTCTTAAACACTAAGCGCTTTCACCCATCTAATCTGTGGGTATCATCAGAGTACATTCCATTAAAAACACTTCCTTAATATACTAGACCTAATTAAAAATTCACCAATCAGCCTTTCCTTCCTTAAATACAGTCTTATTTAAAATTAAAATCAATGCCTCCTTATGTCTTGTTTTAAAAAAAAAAAATATATATATATATATATATATATATATATACCAAATAAACGACAATAAAATAAAATACAATGCATCAGATTGTTTCATCCAAGTTGAATTATATTGTGTTGTTACCCATTTTTAAATAAATGGTGAAAAAAATGGTGAAAAAAGATATATATAATTAACATATGACAATGTAACCATATAAATACCATAATTATAAAAATACCACCAGCATCATATTTGTAAAAATGAATAGACATTACACTAAATAAGATTTATATTTTAAGATACTGGAGATGGAAGTATGTTCATTGATTCCTGGCATGCTACTGGCATTAAGTCTAAGTTGCCATAGGCAAAACAAAACAAGTACCAAAAGGGCTTCGTATTTTTAAATTACCTTTTGGTTTTGAACATGACTGTGAATTGTTTAAAGAACTAATACAACTGTACGACAACACAGGTATGGAATTGATGAAATTGATTATTAAAAATAACAACATTAAGTTAGCAAAACTAAATGAAACTTTAATAAGTTTAGATAACAGCATACATAATGATTTGTTATTTGAATTTAATAAACATCGTTTAGACAGTATTATTATGGACATGGATAGATTTGTTAACAAAGGTTTGGAGATAAAAAACAACAAAATTCATAGAGATACTAATGATTATAACCATAACAAGGCATATTCACATTTTAAGGAATTTAAACGCAACAAATATGTTACTGAAAGAGAAATGGGGGTGCAAGGTGCAGTAAATACGGAGAGTTTGAGCAAGGAACAATACAAAGGACACAATAATAGTCCTAGAACTAACCATACTACAAATAACACTAATCAAGACAAGAGGTTTTTTTAGAAGAACCAACATTAAGGAGGTCAGAGCGCCTTCGCGGCCGATATCAGGGTCATTATCAACAACAATATTTGAGCAGAGATATGACAAGACACACAACACATTCATATTACTGAACTCTAGTGAAGATACAATAGAGAATATTGGATTAAGTGACAATAGTAGGGCTGATGACTGCAATGTTGTAATGTTTGAATCATGTATCAATAACTATGACTATGATACATATATGACTACTGAAGGAATTGACCAAATATTGCATTCTGACAAGGATGCAATATTCTCCAATATCAATGTTAATTCATTAAATGTAACAGAGAATATTACTTTTTATCAACAGGACTTAATATTGTTCAATTTTGGTTGAAGGTGGATTTACAGTATATAATTACACAGACAAAGAACTTGGTGAAGATTACATTAAACTTTTTAAGAAAGGTTTCACCTTTGTCCCCAATTTCAAATTTGACATTGGCAAAATTATGCTTAATCTAAAATTATACACTAGATTATTGAATCTTAAAATGTTTTTTTTTTTCTGATAATGTAAATAAGGTTATTGAACCAGATTCTGGCCATTTTAAATTGAAAAGAAGTAGTACATTTATACCCCCTCAGAATCCCATTATTTATTTATTTGAAATGTTATATGATATGAAATTTAGAAGGGTGTTAAAAAACCTATAAAAATGCAAGATAATTTGACAGTAGCAGAGAGATTTTGTTTGAAGGAATTAACCAACTCCGATCAATATAGAATTATGAAACCAGACAAGGGAGGGGGGTAGTAGTGATGATGAAAAATGACTATTTGAACAAGATGTATGACATGTTGAGTGACACTGATACATACGAAAAGGTGCCAAAGTTTGAGATGAGCAGAGCTTATACTAAGGTGGATTGGCAACTTTATGAATTGTTAATGGATGGTACTATTGATAAGGGAGAATATGATTATCTAATAGTAGAATTTCCAATTACACCGACTATGTTTGGTATACCAAAAATTCATAAAAGTATTGCCAATCCACCATTTAGACCGATAGTTTCTGCCAAGGGGTCTAAACTAGAAGCTGTGGCACATTATATAGATGTGAATTGTAAAAACATTTTATCCAAGTTACCTCATATTCTCAAAGATTCTTGGCATTGTCTAGAAGTAATTAAGGAAAATGCAACCCTTATTAATAAAGACACCATTATGGTAACTATTGACATAATCAATTTATTTTATGTTATACCACACGAGTTGGGGTTAACCATGTTTCAAGCTAGTTTGTCAGCTTTTAGTGACATGAGCATGCACAAAAGTAAAGTTATTACTGACTTGATGGAAATGGTGTTAACAAATAATTATTTTTGTATGGAAGGAGAATTTTATAGGCAAAAGGCAGGTGTAGCTATGGGGGCTAAATGTGCACCAATTTATGCAAATCTAGTTTTGGCATGGTGGGAGACACTAAAGATTTTTACTTCTAGCTTTTGGTCAAAAATCACTTTATATCTTAGATTTCTTGATGATATTATAATTTTTTGGAAGGGAAAGGAGGAAGAAATCTTGGAATGTATAGCCTTTTTAGACACTACAATCTCTTTTTTAAAATTTACACACCATATTTACAAAAACAACTGTGAATATTTAGACATTTTATTTCAAATAAATGATGAAGGAATAAACTCTAACATATTTAGGAAAAAGACTTATACAAATTCTTTTTTACATTACAATATCTGTCATCCCTATTTTCAAAAAAGGAATTTAGTAAAAGGTTAAATGGTCAGATTGTCTTGGATTATAAGTGATGACAATAATTTTAATATTGAGATCTAAAAGCTCATTGGAATGTTTATAGATAGGGGTTACCCAATGCAATTACTTATGGAGACAAAGAAAGAAATATTGATTAAAAGGAACCTTACTTTTAGACCTATTTTAAAATTTGAATATAATAATGTTTTGAAAGAAAAAACAAATAATAAAAGAAATGCAATTATTATATCATTTAATGAAACATCTAGTACAATAGTTAATATATTAAAGGAAGTATGGGTGAATGTGTTTAGTAACAAATTAGAAGTTTTAAATATTGTTGGTAACTGTCCGAATGTTACATATAGTAGAGGAATGAATCTAAAGGACTATTTTGAGAACAATAGTAATAAACAGTCATACAATAATTCCAAAATGAGTAAATGTGGGGTATGTAAGATATGTAAATTTATTAATGATGGTCCTTATGTTATGATACAGAATTATAATAGATCTATTAAATGTCCAGGGTATGTAAATTGTAATACAAAAATGGTGGTATATTTAGCTACTTGTTTATCATGCCAAGCATTTTACGTAGGAAAAACTATAAGAAAACTGAAAGACCGTATAATGGAACACAACAGGGACATTAAAAATAAAAGACCTACTAATTCCTTATATACACACAGTACTAAATGTCAAGATTTTAAAAGGTTTATATTTTTTGTAATAGATAGGATCCCATACAACACAAATAAGGGAGGAGATGTTAACAATTTATTGGAAGCAAAAGAATGCCTATGGCAACTTAGACTTAATGCCAGTAGCATGCCAGGAATCAATGAACATATTTCCATCTCCAGTATCTTAAAATAGAAATCTTATTTAGTTTAATGTCTATTCATTTTTACAAATATGATGTTGGTGGTATTTTTATAATTATGGTATTTATATGGTTACATTGTCATATGTTAATTATATATATCTTTTTTCACCATTTTTTTCACCATTTATTTAAAAATGGGTAACAACACAATATAATTCAACTTGGATGAAACAATCTGATACATTGTATTTTATTTTATTGTCGTTTATTTGGTATATATATATATATATATATATATATATATATATATATATATATATTTTAAAACAAGACATAAGGAGGCGTTGATTTTAATTTTAAATAAGACTGTATTTAAGAAAGGAAAGGCTGATTGGTGAATTTTTAATTAGGTCTAGTATATTAAGGAAGTGTTTTTAATGGAATGTACTCTGATGATACCCACAGATTAGATGGGTGAAAGCGCTTAGTGTTTAAGAGATTACATGGTTTTGTAACTTGCTAGTTTTTAAGTGAACTTTCGAGTGAAATTATTATATTAATAAACAGTCGCATCAAATATTCGGATTGCCTTGGTTTTTACTTCTCTTGAAGAGTGTTAGTGAGAGACTCTGCCTAATGTAGTTTGGAATTTTGTTCCGAAGCATGGGGAGTCTCTGTGACAGGAATCTATCCCTCCAGCATGTTCTATTTATTGTTCTGGTGAGGTTTAGCTCACTAGAGCGAGTGGCTCACAGTGACTTGGATTTCTTTACGTGGAGCATGTCCATCAATTCTGAGTTGGACATGGCTTTGTAAGTCAGGCAGAGATCACCTCTGAGTAAGCGATATGCCACTGAGTACAGCCGGAGTTTTTTCAGTTGGGCTGCATAGGACATATGTTTGAGGCCAGTAAACCTCTTGGTGAGGTACTTTTGTGGTCTCCAGTTGTTGAAAGTGTCTTGTGAGGTACATCCCAAATGGGGCATTGTGCTCTATGATGGGTCTGATGAGTGACGAGTAGAGGGGCACTATAACCTCTTTATTTCTAGATGTGAACCCTTTAGTAATTAGATGGGCCACATAGAAGGATTTCCTAACTATTTTGGCAATATGATTGTCAAAGGAGAGATTACTATCAACCTGGGTCCCCAGATTTCCTATTACCTCTTCTGTATTAAGGGGGCTGCCACCTATGTGGTAATTTGTGGGTGTTTTGTTTTTCCCAAATGGGATGACTATGCATTTTTTGGCCTTTAGCTTGAGGCCATGACTTTGACACCAGGTGTCCATCTCAGTATGGCCCTTTTGGAAGATGTCCGTGCCAGCGCGAGAGTCAGTTATGGCTCCCAGTTTGCAGTCATTGGCGAACTTGGTTAGCCATAGTCCTCTTGTGTTTGCCTGTACTTCTAAGAAGTATATGCTGAACAGTAGGGGTCCCAGGGCTGTGCCTAGTGGGACACCACTTGTGACTGGTTTAGAGTCGGACCTGGAGCCTGCTATTCTTACCGTGTGAGTTCTGTCTGTAAGCCAGTTGGCAACACATCTCATGACGTAGGGGTTTATGTTCAGGCTGGGGAGTTTTTCTGTAATACCCGAGTGAGGAATGGTATTGAAAGACTTGACGAGGTCAAGGTAGGCTGTGTGAACAACCTTTCCTTCATCTATGGCCTTGATGACTGTCTCGAAGAAGTCAACCAAGTTTAGTAGGCATGATCTGCCCCTAACAAAGCTGAACTGGGTCGGATCAAGTGTTTGGAGGTTCACAATGTCTTTGTTAATGAGTTCCATGATGATGCGCTCCATTGCCTTGCAGACAAGGCTAGTCAGGCTTATGGGGCAATAGTTACCATGGTCAGTTGTGGCCCCTCCTTTGTGAAGTGGAATAACCATTGCTGTGCACCATTCTATGGGCATGTAGCCTGTGGAGAGTCTGAGGTTAGTCCGTTCTGTAGTTCATGCAAGACGCAGCATGGGACACCATCTGGCGCCATTGACGCTGTGTTTTTGGCTTTTGAAAGGACTATTTTCACCTGTGTGTCTGTGATTTCTGGGACACTACACTTTTCTGGTATTGTTGTAGACCCTTTTGGGGGTGAGAGGGGGGGTGAAGTTTGCACTGAATCTATCTGCCAGGATGTTGGCAATATCAGTAGGTTCAGTATATTTTGTGCTATTTTGCACTAGTTCAGTGCATATCTGCGAGTTGCCACTTAGATTCTTAACATAGCTAAAGAAGGCTTTGTGGTTATCTTTTGAATCCTTGGCTATTTTTCTTTTGAAGTTAGCCTTGGATGATTTTATGAGGGACCTTAGTTTCTTACTGTTACTGATCAGGGATGTCTTTCCTTCTTGGGATTTGCTTTTTTTTTAACTAGTTTCCTCCTTCTATTGTATAGGGGTCCACCAGACTGGTTTCCTTCTTTTAGAGGAGTGAGTCTTGGTTTTGCTAGGGATGGCACGATCCATGCACCCTTGTAGGTGCTCATAGAGTGCATTTGTAAAGGTTTCTGCATCTTGGGCAGCGTTATCTTTTAGCGTGGGGGCTGTGAAACTTACCGCCTCTTTCTTAAGTAAGGTGAAGTTTGTTTTAGAAAAGTTTTTTTACTGTGGTTTCCTTAGCTGGGGGTGGTGGTGGGGTGTGGACATCCAGAGTGATTAGTTTATGGTCTGATCTAACCAGTGACAGGTTGACCTCCAGTGTGGAACACCTGTCGCCCATCTTTGTGATGATCAGGTCCAATATGTTTTCACCTCTGGTAGGGGAGTTTACCAGTTGATCCAGGACATTTGAATTGATGAATTCCAGGAAGTGCTTAATAATAATAATAATAATAATAATAATAATTATTATTATTATTATTATTATTATTATTATTATTATTATTATATAATATATAATAATAAGCATAATAATCATATTCACAAAGTACACCTACACCCTCTTTTGAGCCCAGTACCATCTCACTTGAACAACAGTGCATCAACCCACCAAGCCACACAGCCAATTAATTAGCACAACTGTTTTAAGCAAAACATAGTACTTGTCATTTCCTCATTATTAAGCATGTTTACATGATGCTGCACATCACACTGCATCATGCTGAAAAATCTGCTAAAAGAGTAATGGAAATGTAGGAATTTAACTGGGAGTCTGGTAGAGAAATAAATCACTATAAAGCCATACACATAGTAATAGGTGTAAGTGAGGTATGTAACAGCAGTCCAGTGTCCAATTATCTGTACAACATGCAAAAACAGAACCACTCACCCACTGACTCTGTAGTTGGTTAAATGCTTTAAAAACATTTATTTTTGGTTCATATGGTCCTGGGTTCAAATCCAGCTGTGCCTAGCATTTAAAATATATCATGTGTACATCACCATTATAAATTGTGATATGTTGGGAGGGTGGCCTAATAGGGTTGGGAGGGTGGCCTAATGGTTAAGGTGTTTGCCTTACAAGCACAAGATGCAGGGTTTGAGTCTCACAAGGGATAATTGGCTAGGCTTAAAAAGGCTCACAAGAGCAGTTAGCTTAGTACTAATCTATGAATCTATGAATCTATGTATGACTGTCTCAATAACTATTTATCCACCCAAAGCAGTACAGATGGAATGTCTGCTTCTAAATAATGGAAGTCAAAGCCCTACAGATAGGAAAACATTTAACTATTACTGTTAGCAACCCTGAACACTTTAAAACATCCCTGAGACAACAGCTGACCTTCCTTTGGCAATGTACATGTACTAAGACCAACCTTATAAAACCCAATATTACCTAGCCTACCCACTTCTACAGCTCATCTCCATCTTCCTTTCCCCCATATAGATTTCTCCCAAATCAGCATATATCTACTCTGAGCTGTCAACTTAAAATGTTCTATCATGAGAAACACAGCCACTTAGTAGCAATCTATATATTAACATGTAGTTAACTATATACCCAATTTAATCTTGGTACTAATGTAAAAAAGGCTCAAATGTCTCTACCGTACTTTCAGTCGAATTAATCTATTACCACCATCTTCCCTTCTCTACTCAACAGCTACTGCAATGTTCACAAATATACTACATAATCTGTGAAATTGGATTGATATGCACTGTATGTCCTGCATGTTTAAAATTTCATTTTTTACGTTTTCTGTAACCTAGTATTTTATATTTATATACTTTCTAGTTTACTCTATTGCCTCTTTCTAATTTGTATAATGTCTGTTTAAATTTGGGGCTTTTCTCCCCGAGCCTCCACTGAAAATGGGCTCAGTCTAGCCCCGTGGACCTCCTGGTTAGCAAATACAAATAAAATAAATAAATAGAAAGTGCCTAGAATGTCAGGTTATGCATTAGCATGAATTCCTAGAGGAATTTGATGCATATAATTCAAATGTGGCCCAATAATATCAGACTGCAGTCCACAATGATTTGCCAGTGATATTACAGACAACCAGAGCTGCACAAGTAACATACATATATGGAGGTCTTGCTAGAAGCAAGAGTTGCCAGCACATGTGCTCCCAATGACTACCGTGACATAACACATGACTTGGCAGTTGTTCAAGTGGTTGACATAATGGTTATCATCCCCCCACCTCATTCTAGGATACACCAAGCATGTTGCCTCTTACTGTGTTAATGATACATTTGGCTAACATACTTACCTTAAACACATACCTTACTTCTAGTGGGATGAATGTCCTCAGTCTGGCTCTGGCTGTTCATCAAGTCTGCAACAGGTCTCATAATAACTCTTTTGTGTTGTCGTCCTGCAATGTCTTCTGCCTGTCTGTCTATGCCTATTGCTATCAGCAGCAGCTTCAGCCTGTAGCACACACATCTGCATGTAAAAAGTAGCTGTGCTGATGTTGTATTTTTCCCCAACAATTTTCACACCAACATATGAGAAAGGGGATGAAATCTACATTGAGGCCTTATATCTTGTTGTCATTGGGTAGTTGCATGGGGTTGGCTGATTATACTGCAAATCAGCTTTGTAGGCTGCATTTAGCATTTCTGAACCACAGATTGGATCAGAGGCAATCACCTGCTGTTGAGCACCATCTTAAAAAAGGAATCTTCTAGCAAAGCAAACCAGTGTGTATGAGAGTTACTCCATATGTCTAACTGATTGAAACATTATTTGAATATACTTATGGAGAATGGGGATTACATCAGTAAATGTTTGTTAGAACTGTACTGATGACATGGCATTGATCTCCAGCCCTGTTAGATGTACAGAGGATGTAGAGATGTAGAGTACACCAAGGGTATAATGCTGTGTCATAACTAGGTACACAGGTCTCCTGGCTACTTTCTTTGACAGCACTTACAATAGTACACTGCTATTTTGTTGGCACTATTGTTTATACATATTTTTTTGAGGTAGGGGGATTTTTCCTACTAGGAGGTACATTACAATGGACTCGTGTTGGTTGCCTGAGCATATGTGAGCATCTGTCATGGCACAAACAGGAATGTGTTACTATTGCTACAGTCCTAGTTGCATCCACACCCTTTGCATGTTTGGCAAACTTAAATATGAGATGTGTAATGAAGCGGTGAATACTGACAGACTTCCTTTACTGCTGTATGTATACATAGTTTACTCATATGTATGTGATCCTTATATGTGTTCTCATGTCTTTGTATTTCAGGAAACATTATGCATGTATGGCACAGGCCACCATTTTCTCAGGTAGAAAATGACCTTATCATTGAGGCTTTGCAGCAACATTACCAGGTCATGCTGTCCTGAGGGAGGAAAAATAGGTCAGAACGTGCAGCCCTGCAGGATGAACTGCTGCATAACATCAATGCCGTGGGTCACCAAAATTGTACCTGCAAGCATGTGTGACACCATGCCACAGATATAATAAATGCAGCAAGGAGATGTGCAGCTGATGTGACCAGGGATTGTCAGGTCACTGGTTGTGGCCCTGAAGCAAAACCTCCTTTCACGGCCACAGAAGAATTCCTGGCAAACCTTGCTACACAGGGCAGCTCCCCAGCATCCATTAGCCAATATGTTGTGGATGTGGGTGCCCCACATTCCTCTCAAGAGGAGCGTTCAGGTATGCTTAGTTAGATCAGCAGTGGAATACTGTTGCATGCATTCTGTCAAGGTGTATCTAGTTTTACATGGGTGTCAAGTGTTTTTTTTTTTTGGGGGGGGTAAGTTAGCTGCAGTTTTAAGCTCATGCAGAGATTGTCATCCATGTACCTTTTAACATAGCAGTTACTATATATGTGAGATATTTGGCCATGATGTGAGATATTTGGATGTATTACCCATGTTATACTTTAACATGTGGTGCTGTTGCCATTACCTCTCCATCAAATTTTATCAGGACTGTCAGGAATTGGAAGAGGCCATGCTCCTGCTGCTGGTAAGCAGAAAACTGTTTTGTCAGATATATAGATATATTTCAATGTATTAGCTAAAGTATCATCCCAGGCCTACTGGCTGGATTGATATACTGTCTGCATGATTGTTAGATATACATATATTTTCAGAATGTCCACAGATTAGACCTATACCTCTGCTTTGTAGGTATGACCATAGTGATAGACTTGAAAGTATTGTCAGGACATTATTGATTGCCATAGCTGTCAACTGTGCAGACTTTTGCAGAATTAACACAGTATGCACAATTTATTTTATGCTCATAAGTTTCTTGTTTACTGAATAATTATTTCCAAATAATTACAGATTGGTGTTAGAAAATAATATCCACATGTCCTACTCTGTGAAATTAAGAGGTATACAAGTCTGTAATAGTGACAGCAGTGTGTACAGCTTAACATATATTGTACTATAGTATGTCAGAGCATAGTAGTGCAGGTATTAATGTATTGCTTTTTCCTTTTTATCACAGGTGACCAGGGAGGTTACTTTTTGTCCCCTACATAGCCTGATGTCATTGTCTCTTCAGACTCTGATAATAATGGTGACCAAACTGAGGCACAGCTAGGGGTTGTGGGGGCTGAATCAGACACAGAGGTTGACATCCCTCATCCACCCTCATTATCACCATATACAGCCTGTAAGCCTATGCATACCCCGTCTCCTGAGGCCACAGATATTGGACAGTTGGAGGGTGGGGGCATTGAACACGGAAGTATAGCTACTGCGGCTTCAGTAACTGTCAACACCAGGCATAGCCAAACTGCAGATGAGATTCCACACAGGAAGATTGATAAGGGTGCTCACAGGAGGCCTGCTGTCCCTCCAACACCTGTTGTAGATGTCTCATCATGCTGTCATGGAGGCACAGGCACATTCAGAAAAGAACTCTTGATGAATGGTCAGGATTATGGATGCAGCGCAGTCCGTGACTGCCTCCACCATGTTGCTGATACCCTGGAACGGTTGACTGTCACAATGGAAAGAGGTAGGTCTGAGACAGATCACACACTAACAGTCTTGGAAGGCAAATTGTCTGTGATGGAACATCTGATTAGAGTTGAGCATCATCCTCATGAGTGTAGATCAGCAACTACATCTGGTAAGAGTCAACATAACCATGCACAATCACACTCCTGTAGTGGCAGTACATCCAGTGCTCCAGAGAGGAGTGTGCTGTCCATAATAAATGGTTTTTGGTGTTCCCGTGGAGGACATGTGACCAGTGAACATTAGTCACCCTTGGGTAGTAACATAGCATCTGACCTTGGGCATGGAAGTGCCAGTAGAACTCCTGGCAGAGACAGTTCTCATGTTCAGGAGAGGAGAAGATGAATGTTAAGTTCTACCATGCATGGCTCACAGCTGTCCAACATACAGACACATAGGGCTAGGATTGAGCTTGGCTGTGTTCATGCACACACAGCTGCCACATTGAGGGCGCCTACAGACACACAAGTACCATTTCTATGACCCATCTTGCCTGCTTCCCTTCCTGACTCACACACATTCTTCCCAACCTATTGGGTCAGCCTAGCCTTCCTACACCCTCACACAACACTCTGTGCATGTGATGATAACTGTGCCACATTCCTATCATCGTTCTCATGGATGCAGGGACATACAGCTATGTGTCTGATGCATAGTGTGACTATCTACATTAGTATGAATTCCTTTCATCCATTGGTGCTGATGATATGCTACTTGTACTGGTTATTTATAGATACTGTACTTTGCCATTTATACTGTGGATAGCATAATAATGTGTGTATGTTACAATGGATGCTGTTGACTTTCAGGATTATGTAGTACACAGCTATGGGTACACATCTACAATCAACCCATCAATGTCAGAGCACGACATTGAATGTCAGCACAGAAGACAAATGTCATCAGAAAGGTAATACAGTATAGGTTCATGGGTTCATAGGTGGTTACTAGCCTAACAAACACAAGGGCTTCTTTAAGCCTAGCCATGTATCCCACATGCCTGAGAAGGTCTGATACCCTTGATAAGTGTAAGCAGGGTTTTGGGACATAAAACAATTGCAAGCAAGAGCCTAGGAGATGAACCATTTACAGTTTCCCTGTGTCCATTAGAGACGTGGGTCCCAAACAAGGGATGATTGTCCTGTTCCCCATCCAATTGTGTAACTTGCACTTGATTTGCATTAGGGCAGAATTCTTCACGTGGATGGGGAGCCTGTTCCAGATAGGGTGTAGTCTCTGGGATACATACCTGTCTCTTCAGCATATCCTATTTAGACCACAGACAAGGTGCAGGTTTGTAGAATGGGTAATTCTGGTGCTGGTTGTTTTGTGGATATGCAGGAGATCCACAGCGGGGTCTGACAACGCCCCGTATGGCAGGCACACATCTCCCCTCCAAAGCCTGTATGAGACAGAATGCAGGGATAGGGCCATTATAAGGTCTGCATAGGACATTTTTATGTCCTGTATTGGTATAGTGAGGAACCTCTGTGAATGTTCTAATTTTCAGATGTGTCTGGTTAGGTACATACCAAAGGTGGCATTGTACTCAGTGAAAGGTCTGGTGAATGCAGAGTACAGTGGAACAATGACTTCCTTGGACTTAGATGCCATACCTTTGATTATAAGTTGTGCAACATAGAATGATTTCTCCAGTGCTATAGACAGTGACAGTCAAAGGCTAGATTGCTATCTATGTGTGTCTCTAAGTGCCTGGCTACTGGGTCTACTGTTAGAGGTGTGCTGTCGGTTTGATAGTTACCATGGGTGGATGACTTCCCAAAGGATAGTATTGTGCATTTCTTGGCATTTAGTGTTAGTCCATGGCTCTGACACCAGTTGTATGTCTGTGTCAGCCCCTCCTGGAGAACATTTGTGTCAGTGTGGGATTCAATGACAGCTCCTAATTTGCAATCATCTGCAAATTTAGTCAGCCAGATACCACTGACACTGGTCTTGACTTCAGAGAGGTAAATGCCAAAAAGGAGTGGCCCAAGGAATAATGTGGGAGATAGTCTACTTGTGACTGTCCTCTTTGTAGAGGTGGATTCCCCAATGCTAAGTTCTTGGGTCCTGTGTGTGAGTCACTTGGTTATCTACCAGCTGATATGTTAGTTTGTACCTAATCTCTTGAGCTTGTCAACAATGCCTGATGAGGGTATAGTATCAAATACCATGTCAGGCCAATGTAGGCAGTGTGAACCATTTTTCCGTCATCCATTGCTTTAGTTACCTTGTCAAATAGGTCCACCAGGTTGGGTAGACATGATCTGCACTTGACAAAACCAAACTGGGTTTGGTCCAATGTCTAGAGGTTTACTACATCTCTATTGATCATTTCCATGATAACTCTTTCCATGGCTTTACAGATCAGACTAGTGAGACTTCTGGGTCTGTAGCTGGCCTACCTTTGTGCAGAGGGATGACTGTTGCTGTTCTCCATTCATGAGGCATGAAGCCTATTTGGCAGCTACAGTGAAAAAGTAATTCCAGAGGCCCTGATAGGACATATTAAATGCTATTTAGAAGGCATGCTGAGATATTGTCTGGGCCCATTGATGCAGTGTACCTGGTTTTAGAGAGAGTATTAAGGACCTGTTCCCTAGTGATAGTAGGGGTACTTATATTTGATGGTATTTCCTGAAGAAGATTGAGCGGGAGAGAGGGGTAAAGTTGGGGTTGAATTTATCAGGCAGGAGGTTTAATATAAATTCTCCCTTTTTTAATTTCTTCACGTCTTTTGGGCTTCTAATACCATGATGGGCAAGGACTCCATTCCTAAGTCAAAGTGCGATTAAAGTTCATGAATTTACTATTGTTTCAATCTTTGATGTCAACCAGAAGTGCTCTTTGCAACAACTGCAATGTGCCCAGTAATGACTCCTTCTGCAATTCATACAGGGTTACATGTATTAGTATCATATCTAAATACAATTGTAGATTCTTTTTTATAAGACCCATTGCTCCTGCTACTAGTGGAACTGTCTGGGTATCATTCTTCCACATTGTTCTCGTTTCTGCCCACAAATCCTGATATTTTATGACTTTATGTCTGTCTGTATGGAAGAAACTGTAGTCACTGGATGTGGCAATTTCAATGATCAATGCTACTTTTGTCTTCTTTTCATGAACGACTATATCTGGTTTTCTCACATCTACATTTTGAACTGTTTGTAATGGGCGATCCCATGTGATGTAGACTTCATCATTTTCTATGATGCTTTGTGGCTCATATTTCCAGTGTTTTTCATTCACATCAATACCATAATGTTTGCACAATCCCCAATGCAACAGTCTTGCCACATTATTATGCCATGCAGTATACAGTCCTTTCGCTATTAGTATGTCACAACAGAAACAAGGTATGCAACTGTTTCCAATTCTGTTTTACAAAACCTACATTTGTTTGTTTCTGCCATATGTTCAATGGACTTTGTAAATCATCGTTTATGTAGCCCACTGTCTTGGGCTACCAATATTAACCTTTTGCCTCTTGGTTTGAATTCACCTCTCCTTAACCATTCCTGCATTTGATCCTGATCTACATGAGGTTCTTCCAGAAGTTTTCTATACTTGCAACTGTATTTATGCATTTTCCACATTTCTTGCCTTCTCATCTGGTCCTTCACCTTATATTCTTTCTTTCGTTTTTGGCACATTCAGTTGCTGCCTGATTTTTATCTACTTCTGGTTTGATTTCCAGTCCTGCTTGATACTGATATGCTTCTGCTAGATTAAGCAGAGAATTCACCTTAGATTTATTTTCCTCATGTTTCAAAACTTTCACTACATTTGGGTGTTGTGAGGCCAGTAGACGTGTGCAGTCCCACAACTGCAGATCTATACACGTAATCAATTTCAAGGAGGCTCATCACTCCTTCAGAACGGGGAATATATAATCTTGGTATGCACTAATTTTTATAAACCATTTAGTGAGCATGAAGCATCCTTCTTGTTCTCCTGTCTAATCTATCCAACATGTTTTAGGGTCACTCATTCACTCCAAAACTGTAAGTTAGGACAGGAAGAACAAATTTGTTTATAGCCTGAAATTTGCTACTAGATGTCAATGCTGTTTTTAGGATTAATTTAAGCCTTCTAAAGTATTCCTTACTAAGTTTTATTCATATTTGTTCATGTTTTATTGTTGATCCTTCATCAATTCCCAAATATTTATACACTCCCTATTGCTCAAATTCTTTTTTATCACATTCTTGTCCCAAACTGATGTTTTCCTGGTGCTGCAGTTTTCCTGCTTTAAGGATTGCTTTTGCACATTTATCAAGGCCAAATGCCATTCTATATCATCTGAAAAAGTTTTGACAATTTAACGTTGTGCTTTCAGTTCCCCATCTGATGAGCTTTGCAGTTTTCAATCAACAACAAAGAGAAGATGAGAAGTCTTTACACTTTGTTGTTTTTACGGAGTCAAATTATAGCCGTGGCCTAAGACGCCATCCACTGGTTACCAGGGCCTCTCATCGCTCTGCTGCCCCAACCCTCTATGTCTCTCTCTCTCTCTGTCTCTCTATGACTCTTATCTCTCCATGCACCCTGGTGGAGGTCGGTGGGACTAAGCCTGCAGCTCCTGGGGGGGAGTGAGAGAAGGGGTGGTGTCCGTCTCCCCTCGCCTCCTGGTGGTGGGATGGTGGGGGTCCCATCCATGCAGCGGGAGGTACGGGTGCTCCTCTGCTGCCAAGAGGAGATGGTGGCAGAGGGTGCACCTGGCTTAGCGGTGCAACCTGCCACATGCCTTGGAGGTGGCTGGCTCCCTGTGCCATAGGGGGATGGAGAGTGTTCCGTCCCAGCAGAGGTGGGGGGCAGTGGCCTCCCCTCTGGCTGTGGAGGGCCAATGTAGACAATGTAATGGGTTAAGAGCAAGACAGAACAGCAGCAGTGACAAAGATTCACCCTGTAATATCCTCCTTTGAATTTTTATTCCTGGGATAATAATTTGTCTTTTATCATGGCTTAATTGCCACTGTTTGATAGTCCTTGTAATGTAGTCGATCAGCGAAGGGTGTATCTTATATATTTTTAAGCACTCTTTTATCCAGGAATGTGGAATACTATCAAATACTTTTTTGTAGTCAGTCCATGCCATACTTTGATTCTTTCCCTTTTTAAAGTTCTCCACTATGACTTTATTTAACAACAAATGGTCCTTTGTTCTGTATGAGTTTCTTTTATTTCCCTTTTGTTCTATTGCCATAATTGAGTTTTCTTCTAAATGACTATAAACTCTGTCGTTATCAGTTCCAGTGTATAGTTTATATGTCTTTGGAAGACAAGTTGCAGGTTCACTCTTAAGTAGGAGCATTATTTTCCTGTTGTTAGCCAGGTTGGTGTCTGTTCAGGGTGCACATATAAATAGTTCTTACCCATGGCTAAATCTTCATGCAAAGATGTTAATACTTTTAGCCAGATACTGCATCTGGGCCTGGGCTTTTCTAATTAGAGGCTTTTCTTAACTTTGTTTCAATCTCTCTGGCTGTTACTTTATCCCATTTCATATCCTGTACCTTTAAACTTCTTATTCTTTCTTTTATTTCTTCCATCCATTTAGCATCTTTGTTATGTTCCACAGGAAATTCATAAATACTTCTCCAAAATATATATATTTATTCTTTTTTGATGATCTTTCAATTCTTTTTACCTTGGTTCCCAATTCTCTATAAAACTTTATTGGATCATCAAAAAATTGCTTATTTTTGTACATTTCCTTTTTATTTATCTGCATATCCTCTTACGTTTTTCTGACTGTGCTGAGATTTTTGGTTTGTTATTTGCGATAGTGCATGATAGAACCTGATCTGTTCTAATATTGCACATTGCTTTTATCACATCTATCTTTCTGAGTATTTTTGTTGATCTGTTCCCTCTTCTATACTCTTCTAATAGTGACACGTCTTGTCTTAATTGCTTTATAGTTTTCTCTATTTGATACTTCCATGATGGTATTCAATTTCTCCCCTTCCTTTCCCTCACTACCCTGTATTTTTGTGGTAGAACTTTATCAGTTATTAATTTAGCTGCATGCACAATAATATATCCTGTTTACTTCTGTTGCATCGCATGGATCTCTATGGACAGTCCTAATTACTGTGTTCATTTGTTTTATCAAACTTCTGACTTTTTGGGTTTTATTGACCTTCTGCAGTCTATTTCTTTCATTGATCTTAATATGGATATCTCTATTAAATCAAGCAACTCTTCTATTACCTCATTTTGTTCTAAACCGAGGGCACAATTTTGTTTTCCATTTCCTGTGGGCATTCTATAGAAAGTTCTATACCATCTTCCTGTGGCACATTCTCTTCAATTTCATCTTGTGCCATCCGTTGCTCTGTCATATGGGAACTCACTGTCCTATCACTCCTCAACATTGACTGCATCAGAGTTTCCACAGTTTTCTGCTCCTTCCCTTGCTGTCTAGCTTCAAGTGAATGTTTATACTGGTTTCCTGTGGAAGGCTCCAAAATATCTTTATATGGCACTTGACTGATTCTTCCCATTCCACTGGTTTCCCCTTAATTTGGATGTCCATTGCACTAGCCTGTTTTGATGCTTTCTGAATTAGATTTTCTACACTGAATCTTTCACTTCATAGGTACTCCATAACCTCAGTTTCTATTTCTTTAACTTCTCCATTACTAATTTCTTTTTCTACTTTTCCTCTTTGTCTTCTTATTTTTTTGTATTGCAAAGTTTTCCCTGTCTGGATTCTTTTGCCTGTATTTCTCTTCAAATATATTTGGTGCTGTTGTTTTCGTATTGATTAGTTTTGCTTTCTCCTTTGCATAGATATTACACCATATTAAATGTCTTTTTCTTTCCCATGTCAATATTTCTTCTTCGGATGTCTCCTGCTCTTCCTGTTTCTCCTTACTTTGGAGACTCTTTCCATCCTGCTGTGACGTAACCTGTGTTAGACCTTCTACACCAAACCCTTCACTTCACAGGCACTCCATAACTTCAACTTCTATTTTTTTTTTAACTTCTTCTTTCCTGATCTTCTTTTCTACATTCCCTCTTTGTAATATTATTTTTCTGTTGTGAAATTTTTCATTTCTGGATGCCTTTACCTAACAACAAATAATTATTTGCTTCATGTGTCTTTCTTTTATTGCCCTTTTGTTCTATTGCCATAATTGAGTTTTCTTCTAAATGACTATAAACTCTGTCGGCATCAATTCTAGTGTATAGTTTATATGTCTTTGGAAGACAAGTTGCAGGTTCACTCTTAAGTAGGAGCATTGTCCTTGAATATCTTTCGGGTTGCCTTTTTATATTGATTAATTTGGCTTTCACCATTGCATAAATAGTGCACTATATCAAAACTCTATTTCTTTCCCCATGTCCATATTTCTTTTTTATAGTTTTCAAAAATCTCTAGGTTTTGTTGTTTATATTTTTGCACTTCCTCAGATGCCTCTTTTTCCAAACAGATCAATGTTTCTTGATCTACATATTGTTTTTCACAAATCTGTTGTATTAATGAACATAAGTTTTTATTTGAAGCTTCTGACAGTTTTTCTTGTGGATGTATTTTTCTTTCCTCTGATTTCTCTCTTAAACTTTTTATATATCTTGTGCCTCTTAATTCAGAGCTTTTTGCATAATAGTAACAATACATAATTTCTTTCTTATCCTCAGTAGTCCCCTCTATCTTCTTTATGGCTCTTCTTTGGCTATCAGTTTTTGTGATTTATGTGGACTGCTGCTTCCTTCTACACCAGAGGGGCCATCTCCCCTCTGGGCCTGGCCTGGCCCTGTTGTAGGAATGTTTTCTTATTTTGAGGATTCTACACTGCCATTTTTTCCAGTCCTGGCACCAGTGCACCTACCAGGATTTATCCTGGATCTTGTGCACCCAGCTATCTTTTTTAATTTTTGATCTACTTCTGTCCATGATATATGCTATACAAATACAATCTATATATCAGTGTAGTCTTAGTGAGATTTCGTGAATAAACAGGGTCCACCTCCCGAAGATGCTCACCAAGACTTTAGGACAAATTCAGTTTTAGCAGTACTACTCTCCTTTGCTTGCTGACTTATCAGCTCTCCATTCAAACCCCATCTCTTCATTTGGACCCATCTCTCCATTTGGACCCCAATTATAGGTGGCTCCATTTACAATGAGATATGCACACAATAGTGTACTGCCTTTAAGGATGCAGACATAACTAAAGTATGCTTTGTGGTTGCCCTTGGCCTGGGAGCCCAAACTTACCTCAAATCTGGCTTTGGTAGACTTTGTTTGTCCTCTGATTTTTTTGTTTACTTTGAGAGTGCTTTTATCCTACTGTGTGCTGCACCTCCCAAGTTTTGCCATGATTTGTTTTCCTTCTATTATACAGCCTATTGATTCTGTGATTCCACCAGTGTGGCTTGATTTTAGTTAGTTCTGTACTTCTCCCTGGTGGGTATGGCTGCCTCTATGCAGCTATTAACATGCTTGTACAGAGTTTCTGTGAACATTTCTGCATAGATCTTAGTGTTCTCGGTGTTTATGGGGGCATGAAATTTGGTCAGGTTATCACTTAATAGCTGGAGATTAGCCTTAGAGTAGTTCCCAAATATTTGATGTTTAGCTGGGGGTCCATGTTTTATTTTTACTTCAAAGAAGACCAATTTGTGTTCACACCTTACCAGGGAAGAAATTAGAGTAGCGGGTGTGCATGACTGTCCTATATTGGTGAGGACCAGATCCAGTATGGTAGCATCCGTGATTGGTGTATTGGCTATCTGCTCCAGGAAATTTGTATTTACAAAATCCATGTATGTTTGGTGTCATATAAAATTCCAAGTTAATCATGGGATAATGAAAGTCACCCATGAATATAGTATTGGATTGGATGGTTTCTAATAAGTTTAAATACATGGTATGGGTTTCCTGAGTCACAGAAGGGGTCCTATAGCTTGCATGGAAGTAGTATTGGATTTTGCCTGTTGTGAGTTTTGATGTACATAGAGACACCTCTACCTTTAGTCCCTGCCTGTGAAGTAGCTGGTCTAAATGTGTGGAAGGCATAATAACCTTGCACCATTGGTGTGCTCTCTGCAGCTTTAAGCCATGTGTTAGTGACCACATAGATGTCTTTTGAGTGCTAAAATATGTCTCTCTAAGTATAGTCTAGAGAGGTATGTCACAGGTTGTGTACTCCCACATGGACTACAACTGAGTCATATCACAGGATCATAGGAGGTTACTAGGCTAATGGCCCTAGGCCCCGTACAAGCCTAGCCAAGTTCTACCCTTATTTCCATGATCAGCACCAACTGCCCCTGTCCAAGAGGGACACAGATGGAGCCCCTGGGGTGAATCTATGGTTACACATCCAATCGTCCACATTGCGTTTGAAGAGGCCCAATGAATTGATCTGTTTGACATGAAGTGTGAGTCCATTCCAAATGTGTGGTAACCTCTAGGAAACAAATCTGAGCCTCCAGCATGTTCTGTCAGTGTCACACACCAGGTTAAGGTCATCAGAGTGAGTAATCCATGTACCATGATTTGCGGATATGCAGCATTTCCAGTAAAGCAAGGTCACAGATCAGCTTATATGCAAGGCATAGATCACCTCTGAGTAGTCTGTATGAAACAGAGTAAAGTGACAGTGATTACAGATGATCCACATAGGACAGATGCTGAAGACCTTGAATTATCCTTATGAGGAATCTTTGTGGTCTCTCCAATTGTTGCAGGTGTTTGGAAAGGTGCATACCAAAAGGGGCATTGTATTCCATTATTGGCCTGATGGGGGGAGAGTACAGAAATGTTATAACTTCTTTTATTTTCTGGATATAATGGCCTTACTTATGAGATGAACAGTACAGAATGCACTTCTTACCACTGTGGAGACATGGTGATCAAAGGTAAGGGTACTGTCGACCTGTGTGCCCAGGTCTCTCACCAGTGAGTGCATACTTCTTATTCTTTTGGCTTTTTCCCAGTTAGGGGGTCACCATAGTGGATCACCTATCTGCTCATGATTGGCAATGGAGTTTTATGGTGTTGAGTTGCCAGCCCAGCACCCAACCTGCCACAGAAGGTAGACCCACTCACACACTCACGCCTAGGGCCAATTTAGAGTGTCCAGTCAACCTACAGCATGTCTTTGGGATGTGGGAGGAAACTGGAGCACCCAGAGGAAACCTACATGACCACAAAGAGGACATGAAGACTCCGGACAGAAGGCACCCCAGCTGAGGATCGAACTGGAGAACCTCGTGCTGTGAGGCGGCAACACTAACAGCTGCACCACCGCGGCCACCCAGTGAGTGCATACTTATGGTTTTGTTATTGATGTGTGGTAGTTAGCAGGAACATTGTACTTACTGAGAGGGATGATAATACATTTTTTGCATTGAGGTTAAGGCCATGACTTTGGCATCGATCATTTGTTTGTGTAAGACACTCTTGTAGGATGTTGACATCATTTAGAGATTCTATGACCACTCCCAGTTTGCAGTCATCAGCAAACTTTGCCACCTACAGATCTTTAGTTTTAGCTTGTGCTTTGGAGAACTAGAGTCCAAACAGTAGAGGTACCTGGATAGATCCTTATGGAACACCACTGGTTACAGGTCTGCTGTTGGAGGTGGATTCCCCTATTTTGACTATATGGGTTCTATCAGTGAGCCAGTTAGTGACCCATCTAAAGATATAAGGGTTGATACTTAGCTGGGTGAGTTTGTCAATGATGCCTGAGTGGGGGATAGTGTCAAACACCTTTTCCAAGTCTAGGTAGGCTGTATGCACATATTTCTCCTCATTCAGGGCCTTAGTGTGTATCTCAAAGAAGTCCACAATGTTTCACAGGCATTATCTCCCTTTGAAAAATTCAAACTGAGTAGGGGCAATTGTTTGGAGATTACCTATATATCTTTGTTGATAAGGTCTACGATGATTCACTCCATGGTCTTTCAGATGAGGCTAGTCAGGTTAATAGCTCTATATTTCCTGGGGTCAGTGGAAGCACCACCTTTGTGCAAGGGAATAATGGTGGCTGTTTTCCATTCATCTGTGACAAAGCCAGTGCTTAGACTGTGATTGTAAAGAGTACACAGTGGTATTGCTAATTCTTTTTGGAGCCCATGTAGGATGCAACTTGTGATGGTATCATGTCCCATAGATGCTGAGAGGGCACTTACAACTTACTCTTTAGAGATATAATGTAGGGGAAAGGTGTTAGGGATGCCATGGGGGTACGTGTGGCAGGGACAGGGAAGTGAAGTTTTTACAGAACCTGTCAACCCACAGGTTAACTACGTCCACAGGTTCAGTGTATGTGGTATCAATAGCTACCAGTTCAGCACAAATCTGGGCTTGTCCTTTTAGGTAACAGATGCAACTAAAAAATGACTTATGGTAGTCCTTAGTTTAATCTAATTTGGATTCATAGTTTGCTTTTGAGGACTTCACAAGAAGTCTTATTGACTTATTTAAGCTGAGTAAGGAGTGTTTCCAGTTTAGGGATCACTCCCTCTTACTCTTAGAGAGCAATTTCTTCCTCTTATTTTAAAGCTTGTTAATGGCAGTTGTCCACCAGGCAGGCTTGTTCTTCCTTGTGGAGCTCGTTTTGGTCCTATCAGGTACGGCCAAGTCAATGCAGTTAAACAGGTGTTTGTATAAAGCACTGGTGTAGAACTTGGCATAGCTGCCAGTTTCATCTGAGGGGGGAGGTGCAGTACAGCTATTTCTACTATCCCATAGGAGGTAATTATGTGGTTTGGAGAAGTGTTTTAATTTCTTTGCTGCTGGGGGGGTGGTGTGATACTTATTTCGAATGAGACTGATCTGTGGTTAGATCTCACTAGGGAAGACCTTATAGTGGGGGTGCTACAGTGAGCCACCATATTGGTAAGCACCAGATCCAGGATGTTGGCACCCCTTGTGGGGGTGTCAACTAGCAGGTCCAGTGCATTTGAGGTAATAAAGTTGAGGAACCTTTGGGCAAGTGAGTTACAGCATGAGTAATTTACTCAGTCAATGGATGGTTAGTTAAAGTCGGCCAAAGCCAGGGTGTTCAGATGTATCTTGATAGACTCAAGTAGATCCAAACAGGCAGAGTTGTTGTTCTGATTCACAGAGGGGGTCATGTAGCTGACAATGACATGAATAGATGTCTTACCAACAGTTAATTGCACCTGAAATATCTCCAGGGACTCCTACTGTTTAACCAATCTGGATGTGTATTTATCTGTAATGAATATTGATATACCACCTCTTTCAGTTTTCAAGCCTTCAGTTTGTAGTCTGAACATGTGGAAAGAGGTGTAGCCTAATATGGTTGGGATGCTCTCCACAGCTATGAGCCAGGTCTCCGTGACTGCACAAATGTGTAAGTCTTCCAAGGTGAGGTCTGCTTCCAGTGAGAGCAGTTTCATATTAAGACTCCGAGTGTTTAGCAGCACACCCTTGAGGTTGTTTTGTATGCAGTTTTCACATCTGGAATTTTGTCCTTGAGACACTGCCTAAAAAGGGTGCTATGAGGGTGGCAAGAGCCTTGGCCAGTAATCAAAATCCCAGGGGTGACAGATGAAGAATATCTCTGGCAAAACATCAAGATCTGTCAGTTATGTCATGCCAGGCTGACAGATACCATATCCCCTGAGAATGACACGAGAAACTAAGCTAATTACTGAGATCTATCATTTTTTCTTTGTATTGAGGCATTATCCTAGGTGAAGGTAAAATGCTGCTTAAGGCTAGGGATATACCTGTCTGAGACACATAGTCCAAGAGTTCAGTCATGTCTCTCTTCATATAGTCCAGAGAGGTACGTCTCAAGTCATTCACACCACAACAGTACCTGTTTTTGTGATACGTGAGTGCATGTGTGATATGGCAGATCCTGGAACCTGAAAGACAGCTGACTGTGACCTTTCCCTTATCCAGCCTGGTGAGAGGGACATCTGTGTGTCTCACAATGAAATCATCTATGACTAATATTTTCTTTTTTTAGTGTTTTGCCTTAAGGGCTTGACAGGTGAGACACTGGTGCAAGAGCAATTATGTGTGTTGTGCTCTGCAGTTGATGTATTATGTGTAGCATGCTTGTGTTTGTCTTTGGGAGGTCTCTGTTTTTTATGTATGTTTCTGGTGAGGACCTCCGCATATGTAGGTATGTGTGATGTGGGATTGGGTGAAGTGGGAGGTGAGGTGTGCATGGTGACAACCTGTTCATTGTCATATGTACTGACTGGTGTGTGAGATAGCATGTGAGAGAGCATGTATTCAAGGCTGTTAATATAGGTGCATCTCTGACATGTTGAGTTTGTGTTACTTGTGGTCCAATGACATGAGTGTGTGCATAATGTGCCAGATCCTAGCCCCTGATAAGCAACTGACTGCATCTTTCTCCTTACTCATCTTGGTGAGAGGGACATCAGTGTGTCTCACAATGGAGTCTCCAATGACTAGAAGGTTGGATTGTATGGTGGCTTGCCTTATGAGCTTATAGGTTGAGCCTCCATGAGAGGTAGCTCTATGTGTCGATATGGGTGTTGTTTTTACAGAGTGCATTTGTGGCTGCTGAGAGTATTTGTTGTCTGTACTTTGTCTATGAGATATTTGTGATTTATAAAGTTTACATTTCAGTGTCTCAGCATATGCCTGCTTTGAATTGTGTGTGACAGGTGCATGTGTGTACTACTGACTACCTTATTGACATTAGGAGTACTTTCATGTGAGAGCTTTGCCTCCAGTGGCATTGTGTAAGTTCACCTCTCATATACCATATCAGTTGTTTGAGAATGAACTGGTTCTTGGTAAACATGAGGCAATTTCTACATTGCCTCAGGATGCCCATATCCACTAAGGTGGTAACAGTCACAGTGAGAAAGTTCATATCCGTGGCAACAGACCCTTTTTAATTGATTTATCTTAGAATGACACCATAACATAAAAAGCTTACATTTAAGCATATGTCAGGCCACTACTTAACCATGGCCTGTTTTGACATATACACAAACAATAAACTATTGCTAATGGCATTAGCAGTGTCTGTTGAAGAGATGTGAACAGTGTCCCATAGGCTGATGTAAAATTCTCTGAATAACATCCACACACACCAAGTTGGCTGCAGGAAGAATAGATTCACTACCTATCTAAGTTTATAGAATGCAAAACACAGAATGTATCTCATGCACCACTGGTCAAGTCTGACATTATCTTGACTTTAGGTAATCTTATGGTAGATGACATCAGCAGGGCTTCCGGAGGTCAAGAATTTAAAGGCCTGCATCACCCAAAACAGTGTAAAATCATGCCAGTTTGGCATTTGTACTTGCTCTAGAGGGAGATGCACACACACCAATTGGGGTGGAGTGAGATTAGAACTGCTATCTGTCTAGTTTTACAGACTACATAACACATTTCTTAATGCATATGCCACGGCTCAAATTTAACAGTAGCATGGCTTTAGGTAATCGTATGGTAAATGCCATCAGCAGACCTTGTGGAGGAGAGGAGTTTAGAGGTCTGTATCAACTGCAAGGGCCAAAAAGTGCAAACCCTTGCCAGTTTGGAAGTCAGTATGCTAGTCACACTTGCTCTTTAACACACACACACACACACACACACACACACACACACACGCACACAAAGTGTGGAGGAGTAAAATTAGAACCCCTATTTATCTAGTCTTACACATTACAGATCACAGTACTTAACACACACACCACAGTTCAAGTCTGTTTTAGAAATGACTGATGAGCTAATCATAGAGGACAGAAGCAATCCCTGTGTTGAACAGCTTGGGAGGCCTGCAGAGCCACATTGCTTCTTAATGTCATCTGCATCTAGTAGTCTAGCAGCCAGATAACTATTTTGTAGCCTAGCTATGTGGCAACAGTACCCATTTTGGGCATATGTGGCTGTTTTCATTTGGATGGGCAAGCCTGTGGCCAAAATCAATTTGCCCTGTTGATGAGTGAGCACACAACATTATATATTATACAACTTATTCAGTTGTTGATGCATGTGTGGTGAAATTCAGCAGACACAGGGGACTGTAATGAATGTGGGTGCTGTTGCTGGCACAGACACAAACATATAGTTTCACAATATATGTACATATTCATATACTGTGGCATACATTTTCAAGATTTCCACATGCTGTCTTAGGGAGACATGGTATGACGTTCCACTGTCTAGATGTTTGCAACAGGTACATAGGTTTGATTCATATTTATGTGTGTTTCACACTAAATTGTGGTTTGCTGTCCAACGTGGCATCATTTGAGAGAAGACTGCCAGAAATCTGAACTTCAGTTGTCCCAATAGTCCTCCAAATGCAACAGTTGTCATTTTATGCACTTTCACATTTTGTAAGTGCATTATCTAATGGTAAGCCCTTACTTTTGACTTTTAGTCCTTTGTCCAGCATTATATGTGTCGCAGTGCAGCTTTACTCTCCATGATCTGGGTATGTAGGGCAATACAGACACAGACACATACACACACATAGACACACACACACACACACACACACACACACACACACACACACACACACACACACACACACACACACACATATATATGTCTCACTTACTCAAAATATCTTTAATACTGTAGAAACATGGTTCTCTAGACGGTTTCTCCTACTAAATGCCAAAAAACTAAACTTCTCCTTTTCTCCCCCACCACTCGGTCCCCCCTTTAAACTTCACCATCTCCTCAAACAATGGCACTATCATCTCACCTGATTCAACAACAAAACTGTTAGGAATAACCATCGACAATAATCTCTCCTTCGATCAACACATTAACAACAACATCAAGTTAGTTAACAGAAAAATAGGATCCCTATATCGATTTAAACCTTTTCTAACCCCAGCAACTAGAACCAAGATTTACCAATCTCATCTTTTTTCAACTCTCCTATATGCCTCCCCTATTTATACCAACCTCAAGAAAGTTAATCTTAACAAACTTGCAACTTGCTATAACAACATTGCCCGCTTCGCCACTGGTAACCCCTTCAGAACCCACCATTGTCTTAACTTAAAACTACTAGGCTGGCTTGAATTCCAAAACTACCTGGTAATTCCTCAACTCTCTATTGCCCATAGAATATTACACCAACCTGACAACACCCTGATACTCTCTCAACTTTTAATCCCTTATAACAATCTTAACTCCCTTCGCTCCTCTTGTAAACTCATGGCCATATCTATAAAGTCCAACAACTCAGCTGGTGATTCTCTTTTCACTAACACTGTAGGTAGAAGTTGGAATCTCTTACCTAGTGACATAACTCTAATTACATCTCTGCCACTTTTCAAACAGAAAATCAAACTGTACTTCCAAAATCACTGGCTTTGTTCCTGCAGTACACCTGACTATCTTATTTTCACTCTTTTAATCCTCCACTCTTTTCCTCTCTACTTTAATCCAGTTCTGATTCTACTATTTTTAGAAATTTAAGTATTTACATATTCTGTACAATTGTTGTAATTTAAGAACTGTACATTTCTATAAAAATGCTACCATATTGTGAATATCATTCATTCATTTTGTTCTTTAATCCTTATAAGCTGTATCTTATAGTAATCGATTTTTATGTAATGTACCAGTATATAGTGGAGCTTTTCTCCTCGGGCCTCTGCTGAAAATGGACATGTATCCAGCCAGACTAGCCCGGTCAACAAATGTAAAATAAAATAAAATAAATATGTATATATATATATATATATATATATATATATATATATATATATATATATATAGATGTATGTGTGTGTGAGTGTGTGTGTGTATGTATATATATATATATATATATATATATATATATATATATATTTTTTTAATATATATATATATATATATATATATATATATATATATATATATATATAGCGAGAGAGAGAGAGAGAGAGAGAGAGACACACACACACACACACACAAATATATATATATATATATATATATATATATATATATATATATATATATATATATATATGGGTTCATATGAATCCGTCGACAGCCGAAACATCGACGCTTACCTCATCGACACCAAAGCATCGACCGTTCAGAACATCGACAATCCAGGTAAGCAATTTTCCCCCTTACAGGACCAATGGTAGCACTTAGGACCCATGGTAGCGACTGTTGAGAATTTGCGTTGTTGCAACAATCTCAACACCTGGACATTCAATGGATTTAACATTTACAATTATTCTAGTGTCAGCATCAACAAGAGTTGGTTCGATTTATTTTCTAAAGGCTTCACTTTTGTTCCCACACAAAAAACGGACATCTTTAAACTTCTGATAGACATCAAGTTGTTTATCCGGAAAAAGAATTTGGAGCTGTTTTTCAAGGACAAAACTGTAGACTATGATAGACAGGTCTTGAAGCGGAAAAGCACATTCAACCCTCCCACACACCCCCAACTTAAGAACTTTGAGCTTAAGGTAGAACATGAAATTAGATCCCACCTGACAACAAAAACCTTTCACTCCAATTTAACAACGGAAGAGAAAAACACCTTAAGAGCTATTAGTGACAACCACAATCTGAGAGTTTTGAAACCTGACAAGGGAGAAGGGGTCGTGGTCATGGAAACTATCCAATATGAAGGGAAAATGTTGGATTTACTAAATGATCCAGACAAATACACTAGAGTGTCTATCAATGAAGTGAACATAGCCTATAGAAAGATCCAGGCTTTAATTTACGACATGCTAATGCAGGGTTCAATAGATCAAGACACGTACAAATTCTTGGTAGTTGACAAACCGAAAATTCCCTGCATTTTTGGAATACCCAAAGTTCATAAAAACGCCTGCGACCCCCCCCTTAGACCGATAGTGTCAGCGGAGGGTTCTATAACAGCTCCATTAGCAAAATATGTTGATCACAAGATTAAACATGTCCTTGAAGGATGTGAAAACATTTTAAAAGACTCTTGGGACCTGTTGAGAAGAATCAAACCTACCCTATACAGTGAGAACACTTCTTTCGAACCATGGACGTTATAGACCTATTTGGTTGTATTCCACATGACCTGGGTTTATCTTGGTTTGAGGAGAAATTAATAGAAAGCAAAAAACTGACACACATTGACTTCACGAACATTTTGACATTGATGGAAATAGTTCTCAAAAACAATTTCATCTATTTCCAAGGGGAGTACTTCAAACAAGAAAAGAGGCGTTGCAATGGGTGCACACTGTGCACCAGCCTACATAAATATCATCATGGCCTTTGGGAAGAAAATTTTCTCATCAGAAACCCCTATTTAAGGAATGCTCCCTTTATACTAGGTTCTTAGATGATCTGTGTTTCTTTTGGAAGGGTAGTAGAGAAAATTTCAACAATCTTTTAATACACGTAAACAATACTACGACCTTTTTGGCTTTTACTGGTAACTTTGATGAACAAGAACTGAAATATCTAGATGTCCACATAGAGAAAAGGGAAGGGAAATTTACATCAAGGATTTTCAGAAAAGAAACCTTCTCCAATTCTTATCTGCATTACACCAGTTGCCACCCCCCCCACCAGAAGAAAGGGGTAATAAAGGGTCAATTGGTCAGATCTAGCAGAATGACTTCAGACAACAAAGTCTTCTCTGAAGAAACCAACTTCTTAAGGGGCCTTTTTACCCAGAGAGGGTATCCTTTGGAAATGTTCAACAAAATACTAGAAGAAGTCAACACAAAAGAACAGATGTATTTGCACCTATTTTAGGTGAAGAAGAACAATTAACCCACAATAAAGGACAAGCAAGTAATTTTGGGGCAAAAGAAACAGGGTTAATTACAACCTTCAATGAACAATCAGCCTTTGTTAGGAACATTTTTCAAGGGAATGGCATAGTTTTGAAATTTTCAGACCTTGAACATATCTTCGATAAAGAGTTGTCCCATGTCTATCGGAAAGGGAAGAGCATTAAAAACTACTTGGAAGGAAGGACAAATGTCAACACACAGAACAGTAGCAATAGAACCAAGAAAGGATTATACAAATGTGGGAGATGTAAATACTGCACACATTTGCATTGTGGTGAAACAATTTTTAGAAGCAAGAAATATGACCTTGCAATTGAATACATTTGCTAACTGTGACACCAAAGGCATCATATATCTGGCTGTTTGTAAAAAATGTCCCTCCTTCTACGTAGGGAAGAGCGAAAGAAAGCTCAGACAGAGAATATATGAGCACTTATACGATGTCAAGGTGATGAATGAGAAAAGCACTTAGGAAGCATTCAGCCAAATGTAACACATCAGGTTATTCTTTTTATACTTGAAGTTGTCCCCACTAACCCAAGAGGTGGGATGTGGGAAACACTTATTGAATACAAGGAACTGTATTGGCAACTTTTTAGATGCTAACCGTAACTTAGGGCTGAATGACATGGTATCATTAGCTCCAGTATTGAAGTTGAGAGCTGCAAAACTCTAATACAAAGAGCTAAAACAATGTTCAAAAACTTTTTTGTTATGTTCTTTTGTTGCGAATTACAAGAAACATACCCTTCTCAGGATTTTATATTACCAGCTGTTGGTTCAGTTGTAATTATACACTATGGCCACAAGATGGTGTCATTTTTAAACCCAGATTCACATGCTTCATTCACATTTAATGTAGAAAGCATTTTAAATTATTTTAAATGGTGTTACAAAATAATGTTTTTAATCAACTTTTTAAAGAAGTTTTTAAATTATTATTGTAATTAAAGTGTGGATTTATTTTATTCAGAGATGTGGTTTTAACCTTGGCTTGTGAAGACTGTAAGAACCAATCAGTTCCAACAATTAACCTTAGTAAATGGTCCAACATGATTGGCTTTCAGTACTGTGATGTAATTTGAAAAACATATAAAAGCATTTAACCTTTAAAGCTGGATGTTTAACTGATGAAGTTGGCGACGAAAACGTGATAGTGGATACGTTATTGCTTTTGTATTTCTAGACCCGGTCTTTGTATTGGAGTGTTTTTTACAGTGCTTATTAAAGCATTTTTTCCTTTGAGCATCGATTTATTTGTGCTTGGTGGATACTTCATTCTACTTTTCTCAGTTTATTTGGCTGTTTGGCTCACTATTTTTATATATATATATATATATATATATATATATATATATATATATATATATATATATTTTTTTATATATATATTTATATATATATATATATATATATATATATATATAGCGAGAGAGAGAGAGAGAGAGAGAGACACACACACACACACACACACATATATATATATATATATATATATATATATATATATATATATATATATATATATATCCGTCGACAGCGAAACATCGGCGCTTACCTCGACACCAAAGCATCGACCGTTCAGAACATCGACAATCCAGGTAAGCAATTTTCCCCCTTACAGGACCAATGGTAGCACTTAGGACCCATGGTAGCGACTGTTGAGAATTTGCGTTGTCCATAGCGTTGCACTAGCGAAACAAGTGCTACCATGGGTCCTGTAAGGGGGAAAATCGCTTACCTGGATTGTCGATGTTCTGAACGGTCGATGCTTTGGTGTCGATGAGGTAAGCGTTGATGTTTCGGCTGTCGACGGATTCATATGAACCCATATATATATATATATATATATATATATATATATATATATATATATATATACATACATGTGTACATATATACAGATGTATATCATTTTTCTTTAAGTAAACTGTGCAAGGAGCAATGGAATTGCACTCTGCTTAATAAAAAGTGTACGAGCATGCGTGGTGACATTTTTTAATTGTTTGCATGTTGCAAATGGGAGGTGCATTGCTTACATCAGAGACTGACTGTTCCATAAACTGACTCCAGCCCACACTTAGCTGTACACCTGGCTGGTATTGTGTTTGTTACATGGTGTGACCTTTGAACCTGTTTCTGCACTGCTGCACTTCAAGCAAAATTAGCTAAGACTTTTTAAATAGGTGTTAGATATTCAGAGCAGCATATAAATGTTTATTAATATGTGAAATAGGTTAATACTAGTATAGCACATTCAGAGTCACAGTCTGTAAAACACAACTTATTACTACTTCACATGCAAAGCATCTGGGTATCTTTGGATTAGAACCCTGAGCACCATCATACACATCCAAATTATCTGGATATCTCTGGATTAGAGCCCTGAATGCCATCATCATACAAGCTAGCTGCCTTAGCCATTTAAGACTCAGAAGCTGCTTGATAGAAAGGGGATTAGTCATCATACAATCACCTGCATAAATATGTACATTGCTTTTCCTCTGTTACCTAACAGATGAAATGTAAGATCAAAGTCTATATTGCTGTTCTGAGACTATGTGGCATGTTGTGTGTAATGCTCATATAGCATAGATGAGTTACTGTTATGGCAGTTACAAGGGGACACTGCTGTTTTCAGGGGTGGGGGAGCAAATCCCATTTTCTGCTAGGATGCACACTAGTCTGACAATCATTTAATCTCACTTTCTAACATCTCCCTTGAATGATGCACCAGTAAGCTGTTGCAGTAGGACTGCATGAATATTCCATGCATATACAGGGCCTACTGATTACAAATGGACACATGATAGTGAATGGGTGTTTGTAGTCCCATGTGGATATAATTTCTGTCCAAATAGCCCACTATAGTTACTTGCATAATATAGCAGGTCCATATTTACAATGACATATAATAATCCACTAGAATACTGTGTAGGTTAGGGGACTTACCTTGCAAATGCAGCAGCTGACACAACTGTAGTTCAGGGCTGACTGTCTGATGCAAGCAGTGCACAGCCAGTACATGGCTAGGTACATGATGTGTGAGCTGGCTGGCATCAATTTTTAATCTATGTATGTGAGTAGTAGTAAGGTGCTAGTCCCTAGGTCCCTAGGCTGTCAGTAAATGTGCTATGCATTGTCTCTTAGCCAAAGGCAGGCCATACAGAGCATGCCTAAGTCTGCCTACAGGGACATCAGCAGGTGGTTCCTCCTCTGAGTCCTCCTGTGACTGTTGCTGTTGTGACCTAGGCAGTGGTGGGGAGCTATGTATTCCTTCCCTTTGCTGATCCTGTTGCAGCTGTTTCCACAGGATCAGATTGTGTAGCATAGCACACACTGTGAATATTTGTGCACATGTGCATGGCGTATACTGCTGGGCTCCACCAGATATATCAAGGCACCGGAACTGTGACAGCAGAAGCCCAAACATATGCTCTATGGTGTTCCTAGTTTGTGCATGTGCCTCATTATGGTGTAATTCCGTGTGTGTGTGTGTGTGTGTGTGTGTGTGTGTGTGTGTGTGTGTGTGTGTGTGTGTGTGCATGCGTGTGCGTGCGTGTGTGTGTGTGTGTGTGTGTGTGTGTGTGTGTGTGTGTGTGTGTGTGTGTGCGCGCGCGTGCATTTCGTATGGCTGTCATCATCCATGATTCCAGGGCATAGCCAGCATCCCCCAGTAAATGGCCCTGTGGGATGTCCCCCTTAGCAAACATCTGATACAGCTGTGAGGTGTTTCAGAGATGGGAATTATAATAACTGCCAGGGTTTCCAGCACACACATTCATGATAATCCCCTGGGCATTGCACATGACTTGGCAGTTGATGGAGTGGTATCAATCACTTGTGGTTAACATAGTTTCTACCGTGCTCCCCAGATGGTGCCTTAATGTGTACATGAGTGCAATCTATGACACCCAGTACTGCAGGATAGTGTGCTACAAGGTAGAAGTGTTGCATATTGGTGGCCCTCACCTCAGGAGAAAGGGGAAAATATATGTGCTCACTGGCATGTGGGAGCATAGCATCAAGGAACCGGTGGAGTATCCTGTTTGCAGATGCCTATGACACCCCATCATGTCCCCAGTTGGTCTTTGAGAAGTACCTGTAGCTAGTATGCTAAGGGCTACACATACCTTAGTTTCCACTAGGATGGGTTCCCTTCTGTTGGCTCTGGCTATGAGCTGAGGGCAGAAGAGCTCAGTAAGGTCTTGTAATATGTCCCAGTCCACCCTGTAGATCTCTACAATCTCCAGCTCATGTAGTTCCTGGTAGGTTACCCTGGGCCTGAACACTCTTCTTCTTCTTCTTGGCCTAGGTCTGTTGTCAGCAGCAACAGCAGCATTGACTTCAGCATCTAGCACATTCAGATGTAGAATAGCTGCAGCACTTCCTACCATTATTTCAGTTAAAATTTCCATGTCTCTACTCCAATGTTTCAGAGTATTGAGGGAAAATAAGGCAGTAGGATGTATGCATACTTTATACAGTTCTGGTGTAGAGCCACCATGTGGGATTGACTAATTATGATGCATTTCACCTACTTACGATATAAGTGACATGATTTAAAGACCCTACTTTTGTGCACAATGTGGTGCAATCACAGTATATACAAAACTGTATATTATTAATTGAATATATCCAGTTTCATGGCTACATCATGACTGGGATGTAGGTGGTCTAGTCACATGAACATGCTAAGCTATCCCCAAACCATTTGCAACAAGCAACATGCTGTGCAAATATGTGCACTGAGCACAAAATGTCCTAAAAATGACATGACACAGTGGGAATATAAACACCATGTAGGAGCCTACACAAAGTGACTATGCATACACTCTTGCTCCCTTTAGCAATTCAACACATCCATGGCATTTACCCCTCATTTGTATAATATTAATGCTGGCAGCCAGGAAACTACATTGTTCATAGCCGTGTAAGATAGATAACACCACAAATGCACAATTATACAGACCCAATGCAAGGTCGAAAAGTACATTAGCCTTGAGCATTATAATTGTTAGCATTGCTATTTTACAAATATTTTTTTATTTTTATGTTAAGCATGTTTGTGCAATGTGGATCATAGTGTAAGCACATGGAAAATAAAAAAAAATGATTCATTTCACATAATCACTGCTGTTTTCAGACATCCACAAAGTATGTTTTGAACACTTATGTATGTGATCTTAACTTTTCAGAGGAATTATACCCAAATTTCTGGACTTTTACATCCTTTTCTTTCAGTGTAGACTCCTGTACATGGAAAATTTCCAAGTACACTACTAACACAGAGTTTACACAGATGCATTACAGCTTCTTGGATTGCTTTACCTGGTTAATCTGCTTAAATCCTGCTAATTAAGGTGAAATTTAAAACTGTACATGATCAATGAAGTTAATACGTCATTAGCTAAGAGGCACAGACAGCTAGGACAAAGCCTGCCATATTGAAGTTGATGGCCATTGCTAAGGATATGGGAGGGAATAAATAAACATATCCCAGACTCATAGCTTTAGCCCCCTGCACCACAGTCCTCATGTGTACTAACCCTAACTTTACAAATACCCCTGCCTCTAATCCCAACCCTACAGTTTTCCCCTTATGTAGCTTTTACTCAACCCTAACCTACAAGTGCTCAGTCAACTGCACACACACACACACACACACACACACACACACACACACACACACACACACACACACACACACACACACACACACACACACACATGGATATAACCTGAATGCCAAAACTTTCTATTCAGATCAATCATTTGATATTGCTACCCAATCCCATTTACCTTACATTATATAGTCTTCACTTTAACAATTGTTGGCCTTATTCAAATGGCCTGGCATATAATTGTGATACCAGTTTTCTTATTTCTAACAAGAATGCAACATGATCTATGGCAGGGATCTTGCATAAGAAGTTTTAGGTCTGTTTTAATAATTCATATGCAGTAGCTATCAAGAGTAATACTTTGTGTGTGTGTGTATATATATATATATATATATATATATATAAAGTCTGCTCTTCAAAGTTTCCCTTAGAACTAGCTGGTTTCTCAGTAGTAACACTAAAATCTGAACCCCTGTAAATAGCACTTGCTCTAGAACCTGCTGGAAAGCACTAGGAAGCCTGAAACTGATTCAAGCACTCAGCTTTCCTTGTCAATAAGGAGAAATTAATCATAGGCACTAAACAGCCTATAATTGCAAAGTACCTTGCAAAGGTAAGGGAAAACAGCTCTTAAACTTTACAAGAAAGCACTAGGAAGCCTGAAACTGATTCAAGCACTCAGCTCTCCTTGTCAATAAGGAGAAATTAATCATAGGCACTAAACAGCCTATAATTGCAAAGTACCTTGCAAAGTTAAGGGAAAACAGCTCTTAAACTTTATAAAAAAAGCACCTAAACAGGCATGTCCAAGGGTCAGCTTCCAGTGATTTCTCCTGTCCACCTGGTGAATCTAGGCATACTGGGGCAGTGCGGCAACTACCTCATGTACACAGACAATCCTCTCCTACCACCCAACACTACAACCTGCGAGAGATGCACTTACGTAGCCAAACTGGAAGCAAAGCTCCCTCCTTCCAAGATTGTGCTAGACAGTGAAGAGGAGAAGGTTAACACCTGCATTACACCTCAAGCAACTCATAGCCTTCAAAATCCACACCACCAACACCCACACATAGCAACACTAAACCCACATATGAGGAGGCCCTTAACATTAACCTGCCCAAGCAACAAGGACCTCTAAAGCCGAAACGCAAACAAACACCAGTCACAACCAAAGTGACACATAGCTCACAACACCAGTGTGCCACCAGACAACAGCCCCTAAGGCAAGACAATGTACCCCAACTCTTTAGTCATAGGTAAATGTATAGTCAGGCACACTGATGTCCCACTCACCAGGCTGAACAAGGAGAAAATTACAGTCAGCTGCCTGTCGGGTGCCAGGATCTGCCACATAACGCATGCACTCAAGTCACTCCACAACAAGTACAAATATGACTCCGTCATTGTCCATGCTGGAGTGAATGACTTGAGGCATACCTCCCTGGACTACATGAAAAGAGACATGGAAGAGCTCTTGGATCATGTGACCCAGGCATGTATGACCCTAGCCCTGAGTAGCATCCTGTCTTCACCCAGAATGATACAACAGTATAAGGACAATATGATTGACTTCAACAATTGGCTAAGCTTCTGGTGTAATTCAAAGGGGATCCAGTATTTGTCTGCCTGGGAAGACATGATCAACAAACCACAATGCTTTGCCAGAGTTGGTCTGCACCTGTCACCTCTGGGATTCAGGTTACTGGCTAAAGTTCTTGCCACTCCTGTAGTTCCTTTTTTAGGCAAGGTTCAAAGGATAAAACCACCACCGTAACAGATACAAGCATGCAAAATCTGAAGGTAATGCTACTCAATGCTAGAAGTCTAAACCTCAAAATGCATTCTCTCGAGGCACTCCTAAAAATGGAGAACATTGATATCTGTGCAGTAACTGAGACCTGGTTCAAGGCTCCAGAGAGTACCCCTGCAATACCAAGATACAATTCTTACCACACTTTTCGGCCACAAAACCAAGACCGAAACACTAAAGGTGGAGAAGTGTCCATATTCACCAAGGATATTCACACCTCCAGGCTAGTTGCCCAACACAATGCATCTGAAATTCAACAGGTGCAACTACACTAGGTAAGACTGCAATTCAAATTGTAGCTTTCTACAGATCTCCCACCATGCCCCAAGATTCTCACTACACCTTTCTAAACATACTGGAAAATATTAAGATACAACAAAACACCCTAATACTGGGTGATTTCAACTACCCTGCCATTAATAGGGAAAACTACTCAGGTACCAACTCCTTTTCCCAATGGTTCTTGGAATTCATAAATTCCAACACCCTGGATCAACTAATCCATTGTCCCACCAGGGGCTCCAATATCCTAGACCTGGTCATTACCAACATGGGAGATAGATGCTCCACACTAGTGGTCACCCCCTCATTGGTCAGGTCTGACCATAAGCAAATCACCTTTGACATCCACATCCCACCCCCACCCCCAGTAAGGAAACCTCCTTAAAAAACTTCTCCAAAGCCAACTTCATGCTACTGAAGTCAGAAGTGACAAACTTCACAACACCCACGCAGACGGGATATGGAAGTTCGACTGCAGAATCCTACACTAAGGCACTGTACAAGCACATCCACTCATGCATGAATCGTGCCATCCCAAATAGAACCAAGATGCTCTTCTCCAAAAAAACGGAAGCCAATCTGGTAATCCCCTGCTATAAACAAGCTACACAACAGAAAGAAGAAACTATTGCAGAAAAGAGGAAAATCCCAGGATGCAAAAAAACTCCCTCACCAGCCTCAGTAAGAAGCTGAGATCCCTCATAAAATCATCAAAAGCTAGTTACGAAAATAAAATTGCCAAAGATTCCAAAGACAACCACAAGGCATTCTATAGTTATGTCAAGAATCTAAATGGCAATGCTCAGATCTGCTCTGAGCTACAACAGAATGGCATTAAATATACTGATCCCAAGGATATTGCCAATATCCTGGCAGATCGATTTAGTGCCAACTTCACCCCTCTCTCACCCCCTAAAGGGCCCATCTCAATACCAAAAGATTGCCAAATTCCGATAATCACGGCCACACAGGTAGAAACTGCACTCTCCAAAGCTAAGAATACAGCATCCATGGGACCAGACGACACCACAGGCTGTGTACTACATGAACTACAAAATGAACTGGCACCTAAGTGTCATGTTTAATCATAGCCTCACCTCAGGCTTCATGCCCACTGAGTGGCACACAGCTACAGTTATCCCGCTCCACAAGTGAGAATCTGCCTTGGATCCCGGGAACTGCCATCCCATCATTCTGACAAGCCTGATCTGCAAGGGTATGGAACGCATTATCATGGAAATTATAAACAAAGACACTGGCAAACTTCAAACACTGGACCCACCCATTTTGGGTTTGTGAAGGGCCGATCTTGTCTCCTGAATCTGATTGACTTCTTCAAATCAGTCTCCAGAGCTGTGGACGAGGGTAAGGCGGTCCACACAGCCTATTTGGACCTCACCAAGTCCTTTGACACCATCCGCCACTCTGGAATCATAGATAAAATTACTAAGCTGGGCATAAATCCCTATGTCACTCGATGGGTTGCCAACTGGCTTACTAACAGAACCCAGACTGTAAAAGTAGCCAACTCCAAATCCAGCTCCAGACAAGTGACAAGTGGAGTACCTCAGGGTTCAGTCCTGGGGCCACTCTTGTTTGGCATCTACTTCTCTGAAGTACAGGCCAACACTATGGGACTCTGGCTAACAAAGTTCGCAGATGACTGCATACTGGGAGCCATTACTGAATCCCCAAATGATGTGGATATTCTACAAAAGAGCCTTACAGAAACAGATGCCTGGTACCAGAGCCATGGGCTCAGGCTTAATACCAAGAAATGTATAGTTATCCCCTCTGGAAAAAAACATGTACCCATGAATTAACACATAGGTGGCAGGACACTAAACATCGAAAGTGTGATGAGAGACTTAGGGACACAGGTGGACAGTGGTCTCACTTTCGATAACCACATCACCACAACAGTCAGGAAATCCTTCTATGTGGCACACCTCATCACTAAGGGCTTTTCATCCAGAAAAAAGGAGGTCATTGTCCCACTGTACTCATCCCTCATTAGACCCATTATAGAGTATAATGCCCCATTTGGTATGTACCTCACAAGACAACTGCAACAGCTGGAAAGGCCACAGAAATACCTCACTAAAAAAATCACAGGCCTAAAGCAGATGCCATATGCTGACTGTCTAAAAAAACTCCAGCTATACTCTGTGGCATATCGTCTACTCAGAGGCGATCTCTGCTTAACATACAAGGCCATGTCAAACCCTGTGCTGCTGGACATGCTACACTTAAAGAAATCCCAACCCCTCAGAGCCACACAATCCAGGGATCTAAACCTTGTCATCACAATGAACAAAACATGCTGGAGGATAGGTTCCTGACACAGAGACTCTCTATACTCTGGAATAGACTGCTCATACATGTCAAGCAGAGAGCCTCCTTGGCCCTCTTCAAAAGTAACCTTGATGATTGGATAGGAGATAGGAAATTCACCCCGGGGACCATGTCAGTCACCCTGCTAGACAGGGGTCCAAAGAAGTGAATATTGTGAGAAGAAATATCCAGGGAATTGTTATGGCAAGGCTTGCATAGGCCCTAGGGCTGATAGCCTAGTACCAACCTATGAACCTATATATAGACAGATAGATATGGATCTACTCAGAAGCTAGAAGTTTCAAAACTTCAAACTTGAGATGGCTAAGACCATAAGATCAAAGTTTTGAAACTTCGAAAACCTAATAAAAATAAATAAAAATAAACATTTTTTTAAAAGTTTTAGCACCTCCTCACCCCCCCTGCTAATTAATGGTTTACCTTTAAATTGTTGCAACACACTTATGCGACTGCTCATGTACCTGACTTGAAATGTTGGAAACTGCACCATTGAATCACTGAAACAGTGAACCTGGTCCCCAAAGTATGATGACACCCAAGGAATGTCGAATTTGTTTGAAAAACCTTTCACTTTTGGATGTCCCCCCTGCACCCCCACACCCCCTGCTAATTATATATACTAACTCTGAGATCACACTACAGTGAGGGAAGGGGTACATGTCTCTATCCCCACTGTAGTGCGATCTCCACTCAGAATGCCAAACTCAGAAAAGAGCGAATGCACACTTGCATTCGCTCTTTTGTGGGTTTGGCAATTTTTAGTTCGCTAATGCGAACTTTGGAAAACAGCCTTTCACACATCTGAACGTCACAGATGTGCACCTCAACATTGAAAAGGTAAACCATAAATATATATATATATATATATATATATATATATATATATATATATAAATATATATATATATATATATATATATATATATATATATATATATATTATTATTTTATTTATTTTACATTTGTTGACCGGGCTAGTCTAACTGGACATAAATATCCGTTTTCAGTAGAGACCCGGGGAGAAAAGCTCCAGTACAGGCAGTAAACAATGATTTATTACATAACGCATAATATAAGTAAAAACAATACAAGGTAGAATGAAAAATATGTTTCAACACATAACACATAGTAAAATAGGAGATGAATTTATACTACATACTACTATAAAATGCTTTTAAAAACAGTAAGAGTAACAAATAACACCAAAAAAGTTAACACAGGCAGAATAAAAGATTTCTGGTAAAACCTAATTCTTAGATATAACTCTAAAACTCTTGGAAGTTATCATGAGTAGCTAAGTAAGGGGGGAAAAGGGGGTAAAAATAGGTGAGTGAGAACATGATTTCAGTTGGGATTTGCACAAGGACACAGCCATTGTGTTTTGAGATGTTCTTTAATGTGTTTTTTGAAAAGAGAGGTAAAGTTTTGATTAGTTATTTCTTGTGGGAGTTGATTCCAGATTTTACCAATGGAATTTGAGAGTAATGCATCCCCAGCTTTATTATGTGATTTAGTTAGAGATACTAGGAGTTTATTAGCAGAACGGAGTGTGGCTAGGTTTTTATAAGGTATGATCAGTTTTGTAAGGCTAGGGGTGACATCAGGGTAGTAAAGGGTCTTATGAATGATGAGTAGTTGTTGATAGAGTAAATGGTTATTTAGCTCTAACCAGTTTAGAAGTTTGAGGTTAATACAATGGTGAGCTCGTTGGGGAGTAGCAGTAATGAATCTGGCTATGCTATTGTAGCAGATAGAGAGTTTGGTAGTGTTATTTTTGGATAAGTTAGTGTAGATAGGTGAGGCATAGAAGAGGGTGGAGATCAGGTGTGTTTGAGCAATGGTTTTTCTAGCTTCTGGGGTAAGAAAGGGTTTCATTCTGTATAGTGTTCCAATTTTTTTGTTGACAGTTTTAATAGTGGTATTAATGTGTTCATCAAAATTTAGATGATTATCAATAGTTACACCTAGCAGTCGAGTGGTCTTATCAGGGTTTATACTGGTTGCATTATTTGAGGAGATAGTAAAGAGAGGTGTGGGAGATTTATGAGTGGGAGTAAAGAGAAGAAGCTTGGTTTTTTTGGGGTTAAGGCGGAGGCAGGGTTGCATGAACCAATTTTCGACATATTGAAAGACAGATTGGGTGAGGGACTGGAGGGAGGGAAGATTTTTAGCAGTGCAGATTAATGTTGAGTCATCAGCATATTGAATGCAGGTGGCTTGTGGTATATTCAGATGTAAGTCATTGATGAATAAAGAAAAAAGAAGGGGACCTAGGATTGAACCTTGTGGAACTCCAATATTAACTGGGAGTAAGGAAGATAGGTTGTTCTCCCAAAGGACTGCTTGTTGCCTGTTATGGAGATAGCTCCTAAACCACTGTAGTGAGTGTGGGCTAAGAGAATAAAGGTTAAGTTTGTCAAGAAGTATATTGTGGTTAACCATATCAAAGGCTTTGGACAGATCTATAAAAAGTGCTGAGGAGCAGCAATTATTGTTTCTATTATTGTTTATGGAGTCAGAGAAGGAAAGGAGAGCAGTTGTTGTGCTGTGGAATGGTCTAAACCCATGTTGACAGTCGGCTAGAAGTTTGTTTTGAAGAAGGTAGTTAAGAATTTGTTTGTGAATACATCTTTCCATAATTTTGGCTAATGGGGAAAGTAAGGCAATAGGACGAAAATTTGAGAGTTCAGTTGATGAACCTCCTTTATGTAGGGAAATTATATGAGATATTTTCCATAAGGTGGGGATTGTTCCTTCCGTAATTGTCCTATTTATCAGTATGGAGACTGGATAATTGATAGCTTTAGCAGCTATTTGTAGGTATTCAGATGGGAGTTGGTCAGCAGATGGGGTGCAAGGTTTGAGTTTCTTAAGAAGCTTATAAATAAGAGATGTAGCAACGGGTTGGATTTGAAAGTTCTTAGTCGAGGGTACAGAGGTATTTGGTGGAGATGCAGTTGGTGTAGGTAATGAGTTAGCTAGGGATTGAATGGCTTCTGTGAAATACTTATTAAAGGTATCAGGGATCTGTGTAGCATTGTTAAGGTGAAAGCCTGTAGGGGTAGGAGGAGGTGCATGTCCTGGTTTAAGAAGTTTATTGATGCTTGACCAGAATTTTTGAGGGTTTTTTTGACTACTTTGTTGCAGGTGAAGATAATATTCCTTTTTATCTCTAACAGTATCTTTTTTGGTGGCATTTCATAATTGTTTGAAGAGGAGATGATCAGATGGACATTTAGTAGATCTCCATTTGGCCCAGATTTTATTTCTGAGGATCATTTTATCTTTTATTTGTTTAGAAAGCCATGGAGCAGCTTTGGATCTTATTCTAGTTGAGTGAAAAGGGGCATGATGATCAAGGATCTGAAGAAAGTTTGTATTAAAGTAGGTCACTGCTTTATTTAGTTCAAGGTGAATTAGTGGTGACCAATCACAAGCTTGCAATTCAGTAATGAAATTTTCAGGGTTAAAGAACTTTTTTGATCTGGATGTTCTTAGATTATGAGTAGGTGGAATATTCACTTTTTGTCTTGTGACATATGTAAGCATATGGTCACTGATATTATCAGGAAAGGTTCCTGGAGTGTAACTGCTGGGGTGGTTGTTAATAAGGATCCAATCAAGAGTTGTTTCTGTTCTATTTTGTTTATGGATTCTAGTAGGAATTGTTATTAATTGCCTGAACCCATAGAGATTAATATGGTTAGTTGGGTGTTGGTTTGAACAGGTTATCCAGTCAATGTTAAAATCACCAAGTATTATGGTTTCTTGGTGTTGTTGGTTGGAAAGTGAGCTTAGTAAGTTTTCTAGAGTCTGAGTATTTTTACCAGGGGGGAGATATATACAAATTAGATAGATTGATTTGTTATTGTTAATTTGGAGTTTGGTAGATAATGATTCAGCTTTGGGGTCTGTTAGTGAAAGTTCATTATGGATGGTAAGTTGGAGATTGGATTTATAGAAGATGGCTACATGTATATATCCATATATATAGTTATATAAATATATATATGTGTGTGTATGTGTGTGTGTGTGTGTGTGTGTGTGTGTGTGTGTGTGTGTGTGTGTGTGTGTGTGTGTGTGTGTGTGTGTATACATATATAGAGAGAGAGATGAACAGTTGACATTCCATTGCATATGAAATTATTTCATTGATACTGAAAGAATGTTGACTGTACAAAACAGTGAAAAAAATAACTGAAAGCAAACTGATCACAAAAGGAAAACACACAGCTTTCTTTGATCTGTAAAATAAAAACACATGTTACATGCATGACTTTGCCCCTCACACCTTCTAATATGATGGATGAGCCCCAGACATCCAAACTTATACATACTAACTCGACAGTTTCCCAAGTATGGCCAGAATGGAAACACTGTCTAGTAAGTCACATTCATTGTACACCCATATATAATATATGATACTGATTTAATGGTATTTGTTGAATCGATGTTATATCTAAGTGGCTAACTTCAAAACACAAAGGTCGACATGCTTCTGTACATGCACCGAGGTTACTCGTTGGAACATGCAGAGTTAAAAAAACGATTCTGCTAATTATATGTGTGTGTGTGTGTGTGTGTGTGTGTGTGTGTGTGTGTGTGTGTGTATATATATATATATATATATATGTATCGATATATATGGTTTCACTTCATAATCTCGAATTACTGAAAATTTCAGTAATGTGAGACTATAAAGTCAAACCATTCACCAAACCGAAAACCACAATCCCGAATCACACAATCACAAACATACATACACCATACACCACATAACACACACACCATTTCACCCACAGCACACAAACAAGACAACCCTACACTACAGATAAGCATGGGGGCAAGTACCCCTGCTCCCCTCCATGTAGGGGGCTGCACACCCCACACCCCCCTTACTTATATATATCAACTCCAAGGTCGCACATAACATGAAAATAAAAAAACTCACACCATGCCATCCTCCACTCACTCGCACACAAATACTCATCACATATACACAAACACCAGCAAATCCAACACTCACACTTACACCTCCCTACCCTTACCCACACATACAACTTACAAAAACACACACAAACACTCACGCACCTGCAATTTCAGGCACCATAACACTACACGCGACACACCAGAAATGCATAAGCGTGGATTCGAGATATTCAAATTCGCTGTTATTCACTTTTCGCAATCTGATTTTAGACTTCATGGTCTCGATTTACGAGATTTCAGTAATTCCAGATTATGAAGTGTAACCATACACACATATATATATATATATATATATATATATATATATATATATATATATATATATATATATATATATATGTACACACACACACACACACACACACACACACACACACACACACACACACATATATATTAACTCCTAGACTGCGCAGTCTCCAGTGAAAGGTCATATTCCCCAAACCATGGTGATTTTTTCCATTATCGGCACAACTGTCGACCATCTGCATAGTTGACAAAAGTCTGTCCACTATGCATTTTATCTACACTCAGTCATATCTATCTATCAATCTATCTATCTATCTATCTATCTATCTATCTATCTATCTATCTATCTATCACACTATCTATCTACCTATCTATCTATCTATTTATCTATCTATATAAGGAGTCAGAACAAAACAGTGACACAAAAATGAGGGAACATAGAGTAAAAGCACAAATGTGTGGCATGCAGAAAGAACCATTTTCAAAACAATGAAAACTTCCACTATCAGTAAACGCCATCTACAAAACTAAGCATTGCATGAATAGTTGTACTGTTATGGAAAGGGCTGCTAATAATTTAATTTGATTTGTAGATTTCAGGTTAGAAGCAAGGGCAGGGTTAGGGGCAACACGTTAGAGTAAGGGTAGGCAAAAAAGTGTATACTAGCTGAATCAGGCAGTGTACATTCTATTTTAGTAACTTTTCTGCTAGGTCAATAACCAATACAAAAAAGATGTGAGATGCTAGTTTAATGATATATGTCCCTTAATGCCACTCAACAAATATTAAAGCAGTTTTATGGTGTGTCATTATTATGGGTGAAGAGCTTATTCTGCATGTTTCCATTTCCTCAGTAAGTCAAAAGTAAGTGGTTCATTTTCATTCAACCATAAACAAGTATACAGTTGAACTAAATGTTGTTTCCCCAAGCTCATGCACAAAAACAGGACACAGCAACACAGAAACAAAAACAAAAAAAAAAATACACATATATAACAACAGTGAATGAGCCAACTGAAGGCACAGGAGCTTCAAAAACTGAGTACGAATCCATGGACAACGACAATCACCCCTCTACACTGCCGCCATCTTCCACTCCATAACCAGAAACATACAAGTCCCAGTCTTTCTTCTAACCATCTTCTAACACCACAGACTCTCACAACTACAGGCCCGAATGGCCATTCTATCACCAGCAACATCTCGGCTGCAGTTCTTCCTCCCAACCTTCCTTACAACACCAATGACCTTCACTATAGCCACTACCTGCAGGCCTGAACAGCCACAACCAGTTGGATGAAGTTTCCTCAGCTACACCATTCATGCCATCACTGTCACCAGTTCCATTTCCAACACCATATGCCGTACCCAAAATCCATTCCAATTGTTACAGTTACCACAGACCCAATGAAAATAAATCTGGTCCCTTTAAATCACCTGGTTTCTACTTCTTGCAATCTGCATCCAGCTCAGCTTGCCACTGCAGGCCTAAGCTTCCATTTCTAACGTTGCCAAAAAACAAGTAAAACTTCCAGCAAGGACACCCTGGACATCACTGTCACAATCAACCACACACTCCACAGTCTAAATGGACCACCAGATCAACAATCTACAGAGATAAACAACAAAACAAAATAGTGCACAACGGGAGCCGGAGTTCATAGGAAAGAGGAGAGATTCTGCAATGTGTGATAGGAAAAGAAGGGAGTAGGATAGTGAAGGCAATTATAGAGGTAAGAAGAAGAGAGGGGGTTGGGATTTTCCTATACACATCAAGATATGTGATGGCTATGAATTTGGAGAAAAGATTAAAGGGAACAGAAATGGAAGAACTTAAGCAGGTACAGTGGACAAAAAGATAACTAGGGCAATATGGAAGAGTGTTTGGTAGGACAAAGATGGAAGCTTGACAGGTGGTAAAAAATACATGCAAAAGGGAGCAGAATGGGTGAAAATATGGGACCTGTCATTAAGATGCCTACAGTGTGAAACAAGGGGGAGGAAGGAACAGTTAAGGTAAGAGATATTGTTAAAGAGGGGAGAAGTTTAATTGTACTCAGGGAATTTGAACAACTATGAGGGAAATATGGGTTAAGGAAGCCAGGAAAATATGTTTTATGTGGGTTTGGTTATGAGGATACATGAGGAAAAGAGAAAGAGAGGTGAGGAGACAGTCAGCAAACAAATAAAGGGAAAAATAGAGAAGGGGTAGAATGGGATAAATCACTGAAAGCAGGAACTGAACTTATTGATAGAAGTTTAACATTTGAGGGTTTGAAGAATGCACTGAGAAAATTGAGAGAGATATGGAGTAGAAAGGATGAGGTGTGGAAGGATGACAAGTTTTGGAAGGGAGAGCAGGGACTAGCAAGAAGTGTGGTAGGGTATGGTAAGTGAGAGACATATAATGAGCATTATTATATAGGCTGTACAGAATGCCAAATATGAGTAAGAAATGAAGGGTATGGCTAAGTAACAAGAGTCAAATATGCGAGATGGTGGAGATGCAGATCAGTCGTACATACAGTGGAGATTTCAAGGAGTACAGGAGTTGTGAGGCAATGTGTTGGAAATATGAGAAAGATTATATGGTAAAAAGAGGGGAAGTCCTGGACATTTTGCCTGTGTGGGGTGGAAAGTGGAAGGGGACAAGAATGATGAGGCATTTAGGGAAGAAATTCCATTGTAAGGGATAGGAATTAAGACTGAGATCACAAAGGTATGCAACCCTGAATATCATGCTGGCAACCCAAGTTCAGCTCAGGCCTCAAGTTCCTGGTCTGTCTGTGGAGAATGGGGCGAGTAGATGCTGGCTTACCCATGCTGAGGGTGGGTAAGGTGGGGCCTAGACTTGCCACGTAGGGCGATACCTAGCAGGAGCACTTGGATTTATGCAATGGAGACTGAGCCATCTGAGTTTGCACAATCACAGTGCATAGCACCAGTAAGATAAGAGGAATCCAGAGTGGGTAGGCACACTTCCCCTCAGGTGATGGCAATAGTGGACTCAGCAGAGACACTGACAGGGAGTGGCATGCTGTCACTGGGAGGAGGATAGGCTGTCCCAAGACCAGTAAGTTGGCTTATCCCTGCCACTGAACTCTTGCAAGGGAGAGGAGAACTAACTGAAACTTTTGGGCGGGAGCCCATGGGCACATAGCTCTCTCACAGTCTGGGACTGTCTGGCTTCCAATGCCCTGAAATGAATGGGCTCAATGGTCATTATCATCATCATCATCTTCTTTTGGCTGTTCCCATTAGAGGTTGCCACAGCAGATCATCTGTTTCCATTTCTTCTTGTCCTTTTCATCATGCTCTTTCACACCAACTGCCTGCATGTTCTCTCCCACCGCATCCATAAACCTTATCTTAGGCCTTCCTCTTTTCCTCTTACCTGGCAGCTCCATCCTTAGCATCCTTTTCCCAATATACTCAGGATCCTTCCTCAGCACATGCCCAAACCAATGCAATCTCGCCTCTCTTGCTTTGTCTCCAAACTGTCCAACCTGAGCTGACCCTCTAATATACTGATTCCTAATCCTGTCCATCCTAGTCACACCCAGTGCAAATCTTAACATCTTTAACTCTGCCACATCCAGCTCTGACTCCTGCCTTTTTGTCAATGCCACCGTCTCCAACCCATATAACATAGCTGGTCTTACTACCCTCTTGCAGACCTTTCCTTTCACTCTTTCTGGTACCTGTCTGTCACAAATAACTCCTGACACTCTTCTACACCCATTCCACCCTGCCTGTACTCTCTTCTTCACCTGTCTTCCACACTCACCATTACTCTGAACTGTTGATCCCAAGTACTTAAACTCATCCACCTTTACCAACTCTACTTCCTGCATCCTCACCATTCCTCTACTCTCCCTCTCATTTACACACATATATTCTGTTTTAGCCCTGCTGACCTTCATTCCTTTCCTCTCTAAAGCATATCTCCACCTCTCCAGGGTCTCCTTAACCTGGTCCCTACTCTCACTACAGATCACAATGTCATCTGCAAACATCATAGTCCACGGGGCCTCCTGTCTGATCTCATCTGTCAACCTGTCCATCACCTATTGGTAGTTAAATCATCAGACAACATCCTGTGAAAGGAAAAGAAAGGGTTGGAAGTAGGGATAGAAATATGAGGAAGGAAGGAAGGTAGGAACTGGAAAAGTGGCTGGAAAAAAGTGGCTCAGTTCTGGAAAGATCGATAAATTAAGGGATATGTCAAAGAGATAGGGAATGAAGGAAGAGAGGGCATAAATACAGAACAGCTTAAAAGAATAGAGATATTGTGTTAGGAAGAAATGACAGAAAAGTAATATATTCATAACATTATTATATTAGGATAAGAGGGTAGGAGAAGAGAGAGACTGAAATGTATTCTAAGAGAACATGGAAACTGCAATGGTAGACAAGGTGAGCTTTTACAGACAGGTTGTGAGAGTTATTGAGTAATAAATGTACATTATAAATGCAAATGTATAAAGTCTACTGTATACTGAATGTTGTTTTTCTAATTTCAAGGATGTCTTTATCCTTCCCATGTGGCTCCCTGTAGATTCCTCTTCAGTCCCTGCTCTGGACACAGAATTTAAGAATTTGAATCCTTACAGAAAGTGATGGCCTCATGTTCCCCAAGAGGTAGTTGCTACGCATTAGTTGTCACATCTCTCTCTCTTTGCTATACCTGCATTACTCACAGTCAGACATATTCTGTTTGAAGGTAACAAAGGTGTCCCCAGTTATATTTTGTATATCTGTGCTTCACAACAAGCTTTGCCTATTATACATTACATGCCACGGCATTAGAAGACACCACATCTAGGTATACAGAGTAGAAAACCTAATTTTGCTAAAAACTAAACAAAGTGTGATTTCTAAGAACTGTACTTACTTGTCTCAGAGACTACAGAACTAGTCCAGAAAGCACAGATGAAAAGCCATAGACATGTGTTCATTTTACACCTGCAGAAATAAAACAAAATGAATAAAGCATATCTGTTATTAAGAACACTTTTGAAAAGCAGGACAATTAGAGAATATATCCAGAACTGCATGAATGAAACTATATGTTTTGAATACTACATATAATAGGTTAAATACACACAAACATGCAGACATGTATATGACAAACAATGCTTAACATCAGCATAATTCTTAAATGCATCAGATGCAAACTGTACTATCAGGCAGCTACCTTAAGCTACATGGAATTGAGATGTGTGATTAGATTTTTTTCTTTTTTTTTTGGCAGGAATGGGAACTGAACTGTCCTCTCTTCTTTATCTTTGGCAATACTGTCTTCACTCTGTTATCCTACAGACACATTCAGAACTAATTCTGTCATGACATTGGTATACTCCTGGTGTTCCAAGTCTTAGAAATATAAGGCTGCCCAATTCTTATTGTCTACCCAAGCTGTACATCTCCACTGCCATACAGCTAAATATGTCACCAGTCAATTTACACATGTATTTTTTTCAAAGCTTTTAGCATAGAAGTTAAACCTAACATCTGCTCCATTTCAAATATATCTGGTTTATGATAGGTGGGAGACAAAAGTGAACCAATGAGAAAATATTATGCTTGGTAAGTCTGTTTCAGCTGATGATTGCCTATCCTGTCTCGATCCTTATAAATAGGTCAGTCTGGGAATCCCACATTCGTTCTCTCTGGAAAAAAATCAAACATTATCTCTCTACACAAAGGAGAAAATTCAAAAGACATTACAGACTTTAGACCTGTAGCAATCTTATCCCACTCTCCAAAGTACGTGAAAAATGCATTCAAAAACAACTGCTAAACTATCTCCTGCAGGAAGAACTCCTATCCTCCAAACAATGTAGCTTCCATCTTTCCCATAGTACTAACACTGCCCTTCTAACCTATATAGATACTATCAATAAAGATAGAGATCATGGCAAACTAGTCTCCTCCTAATTTCTATACTTCTCTAAAGCCTTTGACACAGTTTGTCACAACAAATTCTACTTCAGATATTTTTACTAGGTCTATCTCAGCCCACCCTTCTATGGTTCAAAACAAATCTGTCCAATATATATCAGTGAGTAAAATGTTAGTCTAGCCTCTCTCCTTACTAACCAGTCACCACCAGTGTACCACAAGGTTGGTCCCCTGTTCTTTAACATTCTCACTAACACCTTCCACACATCCACACAACAGGCTTCCCGAATACAATACACAGATGACTCCACACTCATATGGATATCTGACAACCTGGTACATCTCGAGAAAATTACTTGGTAATCTCTAACAGCCATTGAAACATAGGTTGGTAACTCACAATTCATGCTCAACCCCCCCCCCCCCCAAAAAACAAAAGACTGCTACTTTTTTTTTTCACATCCCTCTGTTATGAAAAAAAATTAAAACCCTCCTTAATAATATAACCATTGAAGTCACTTCTTATAAAAAAATATTGGGGATGATACTGGACGATAATCTTAAATTTGTTCAGCATATAAAAATTTGCATAAAGAAACTCACCAGATCTAGGGATGTTTTACACAGCCAAAAAGTTTCTCGCCAGCACAACTAAATATATACTTGCCAGCACTTACCTCCTCCCCTCACTACTTTATGGTGCTCCCATCCTTACTAATCTCCAGGCATCAGAAAAAGCAAAACCTGAAGAATGCTATAACAAAGTTGCTAAATTTGCAGCAAATACCCCTTTCAGAACCCATCACTGTTTAGCACTGAAACACCTGAATTAGTTAGAACAAACTCATCTATTGATTTTTACACAAGTAGCATTTGTAAATTTCAGCAAGAAAGAGGTATATGTGAGAACGCTAGGACTGCACCGCAACTAGTCAATATAGATAACAATAAAAGAAAACATGAATGGAGTGGCTAACTCTAAACTTGAGCTTTGCCTTAGCTAAATATCCACACCTACAGCTTCTACATTAGAATTCAGGTTCATCCTCAATGAATTAGTGTACCATTAGTCATACTGACTTTAATTATTACTAAGTGAATTTGTTTTTACAGTACGCTACCTGAAGGGTGCTCTTAAGTCTTAAACATTGATGTAAAAGCTGCACCACCTTAAATCAGATGCTCCATTTGAGTGGTCATTTAATGTAGTATTTTTAATGCTTGAGGCTTTACTTTTCTTAACGCTCCCACATATTTACTACGTCCAAGGTCCCTGCATTAAGTTAGAGAAATCTACTTCCCTGCAATGTCCACCTAAGGTTATCTATGATTAAAAATATTGGGAGTGCTGTAACAATTGTAAATGTTTTGGCAGATAGCATTCATACAGGAATAATTGTATATGCTTATTTAACCATGCTATGCTTTTACAATACTTATGTTCATTAAGCACATATAGGCTTACATATATAGTTACTATATGCATTATTTATTTATACATATGAGCTGTTAATAAAAAGCATGAACTACATTATTTATGTACGCTATAGTTAAGCTATACTTATAGTTATTGCTCTATAGTGTTAGCGCTAATGATAACTTTACAGCTATCATTGTTACCTAACTGAATATATACCTTGTAGCTTCCTATAGTCATGTTCCTAGCCTAGTTAGAATAATAAGATGTGATCAGAATTTTGCTGACTTACTTTTGATAAAGACCTGCTATAATACTGATTAGAAGACTTGTAAGGAGTGATGCATCTTTCTAGACAACTTGAGAACTTGATAGCCTGAACTACATTTTGTACAGTTCTACGTGATTATATGCTTGTAATATTCTAATTACAATGCCTTTGATACTAAACTAAATATCTTGTTTCTACTATTTTTCTCTCTCTCTTTTCCTCCTAAAACTATCCCAACTCTCCAATCTGAGTATGCTGCTCTAGGACACAGAAACTAACAACCTGAAGAACAAGGACCCTGTCCAAACTCCCTTCAGTCTCCACAGTTGAGCAACCTATCCCTGTACTTTCTCAGTAAAGGGAGCATGAAAGTATGTGTCTAAACTACCATGGCCAGTATAGCCTATAATTTATTATTAGATCTAGGTGATTATAAAGCACTAGCCAGGAAAACCAGCAGCTTTACTCCCTCCCCACTCTATAACCAGTCTAATCTACTTTTTCCACCATTTAAAGACACTCGGAACCACTACTCCTTTTCTTGCATTAGGAACCTAAACTCTCTCCTTTTTTACCCTGCTTGCAATAAATTAACTTGGGCCACCAGGTGGCAGACTTGTCCCTTCCAGGCCTTGAAGCCTTCTCCTGACCTGTACTACACCTTTGCTATATACTGTTTATCCACAGACTTACTATTAAACTGTAGCCCATAACATCTATTTATTTTTATGATTAGCTCTCACATACCCTCCACATAGCTCTATTATCTACTCTTTTAACTTTATTCCAGTATTTTGAGTTACCTACCTACTGTAATCCCTGCTTCAATTGATTCTTATTTTCAGCTCCTTACCTCTCTTGTCTCTACCCGCTCCGTTCGCCCTGCGGGCTCACTTCGCTCCTCTACCCTACCCCCAATTTCCACCCTCCCCTACTACTCCTAAGCTTATACATCCTCACAACACCCTCTTCCTCTCCAATCCAATCACAATTGGCATCTTGTTAACATTATACATACACCTCTCTCTAATCACCCCTAGTATAACTCCTCCCCTTTAAAGAACACCAGTAAGCTTATCACTATGCCAACACGACCTTTCCCAATCCAACTAAGGCTCCTAATCATTGTCTTTCTCCTACTTTCTTTAACAGCAATCTACCTGCTAACCTCATATGAACAGTCAAAATATTTACAGCTGAACTTCCCTAATGCACAAACAAGTACCATACCTCTAATTAACTCCCCAGAACACATAAATATAACATCTTTACCTAGCTATTTACCTGCTAAATATCACAGACTGACCCATATCAAATGCAACTATCTAAAACCTAAAAAAACTCTTCACCATTACTTTAACCTACATAATCCCTTAAACAAACTATTACACCTCTCCTTACTAGATGGGGACATTCATCCTAACCCAGGATCAGGGCAAAAAACAAGCACAGAACCACAAATTCATGTTCCCACTACCCCAAATATCCCATCTAAATTTCCCAACTCACTCTATATAGCTCACCTCAATATTCACAACATAAATAATAAAATTGCCCACCTCCATGCTCTCCTGGATGTTCATTCCTTTGATATACTTTGTTCAACAGAAACCTGGCTAAAACCCACTACACAAGATGTTGATATTATTCCATCTAGGTACAACATCTTGAGACAAAACTGCAAAGTAAAAAAAGGAGGGGGTGTTGCTATCCTCTATAAAGAAGGGCTGCACATATCTATACTAGATCTTGGTTCCTCTTCTGAAAACAATGCAGAAATCATTATCACTAAACTTCAAGTTAATCCCAGCAAATCCCTAAATATAATATGTATCTACTTGCCCCCGGTAACAACATCACCACTCTGGAAGGTATCCTTGCTGAACTCTCCACAAAAATTCCCCAAGAGACAATAATTCCAGGAGACTTTAATATAGACTGGAAGGACTGCTCTACTGAATCACCAACCTCCCATATTAACCTTAATGGCTTCTCACAAATAATTAACTCCTCAACCAGAATTAATAAACCCAATAACAAAGAATCCTTCCTAGACTGGATTCTAATAAATAATCACCAACAACTCTATAATGTAGGGACCCTCCCTGATGATGTAAGTGACCATTCTCTCACTTAAATAATCAGGCAAAGGCCGAGCTCACACAACCCAACCATATATAAAAAATAAGAAGCAACAGAAACTTTAACCCCAATAACTTCCAAGCTGAACTAAAAGAATGTGATTGGTCACCTATAAAATACCTCCCACTTGACGAAGCAACAAACTAGTTTAACTCAAAATGCTTAACAATCCTTAACCATCATGCACCAAAGCGTTCCATCAAAATTCAATCTAAACCCACCCCATGGCTTACAAAGAAAACCAGGCAGAAAATTCAACAGAGAAATAAAGTTTGGGCACTATGGAGAACAACTAAAAACCCCATAGACCAACAACAATTCAGGCAAAAAAGAAATGAGACTAAGAAAGCTATACTCAAAGATAAAAAAACTTTTACTTCCACCTCCAACAGACCAACCAAAATAATTCACAAAGGTTCTGGGCTAGCATAAACAGACTACTTCAACCATGCCAATCCGCAACACCACTCCCTATAGGATCAAATTCTGACAATCCAAAGCAAACTGCTAATGCTTTTAATACCTTCTTCACTAAGACCATCCAAACACTTGCTAATCAACTAACAGCCGATACCTCTGCCCTTCCAACCAATACTACTAACTCTCTCCCAACTCTAAACCTGCAACCTGTCCCAACTTCCCTCATCTGCAACCTCTTAAGTAAACTAAAACCTACTACCCCCTCAGCTGACCAGCTACCTGCTGAATACCTGCAAAAGGCAGCCAAGGTCATAGCTTATCCTGTATCATTGCTGATAAATAGAACAATACAAGAAAGGACTATTCCCACCATCTGGAAAATCTCCTACATTATTCCCCTACACAAGGGTGGAAACTCCAGAGAATATTTCAACTATCGTCTCATAGCTCTACTTTCCCCATTAGCTAAAATAATGGAAAAGTGCATCCACAGACAGTTACTAGACCACCTACTCCAGAACAATTTACTGGCCAAATCTCAACATGGCTTCAGGCCTTTCCACAGTATAACAACTGCACTCCAATCCTTCATTGACAGCATCAATAAAAAACGTAATAACAATATTCTCTCTTCAGCACTTTTCATCGACTTTTCAAAAGCATTCGTCATGGTCAACCACCACTTACTTCTCAATATTTTACAATCCTTCTCTCTGGACACAAAGACTATAAAATGGTTCCAGTCCTACCTTGATAATAGACAGCAGGCAGTGCTATGGGACAACAACCTCTCATCCCATCTCCCAGTTACCCTAGGTGTTCCTCAGGGCTCTATATTGGGCCTCCTCCTTTTTTCAATATTTATCAATGACCTCAACCTAGCTATTCCTTTAACTAACTGTATACAATACGCAGATGATTCGACAATAATCTAATCAGCTAAATCTCAATCCCAACTACAGACTCTAACTCAGACAATGTTCAATAAACAGAAAATTGGTTTCTACAATGCTGCCTCCTCTTGAACCCCCCCAAAAAACAAACTCCTCCTCTTCACTCCTACCTGTAAATCACTCCCAATGAACTTTTCAGTCTTATCCAATAATGGTGCACTTATATCTCCCGATCCAACAACTAAACTTCTAGGGGTAACCATTGATAACAACCTGAACTTTGAAACCCATATCAACAATACCATAAAAACTGTCAACAGGAAACTAGGCTCCCTCTATAGGATAAAACCCTTTCTCTCCCCACTAGCCAGAACCACTATTGCCTATTCCCACCTTATCTCCACACTTCTTTATGCTTCTTCCATATATACTAACTTATCAAAAAAATAACCTTAACAAGCTAGCCAACGCTTACAATAGCATTGCCAGATTTGCTACTGCTTCCTCCTTTAGGACCCATCACTGCCATAATCTGAAACAATTAGGCTGGTTAGAGTTTTTGAATCAGATTCACTTTAAACAACTCACCATTGCGCACAAAACTCTTTTCCAACCTTCCAATACCCCAGTACTTGCTAGTCTAATCCAGTTAGACTATCCCGGTCAACAAATGTAAAATAAATAAATAAATATACACAGTTTCTTGCCACCTATACAATTATCCAACATCCATCTGCTTGTTCAGCAATATATACTATTCTACGACTACATTCTCAATCTGTTATTACAATTAAATGACCAAAAACTCCTCTCTGTCCACAAACTTATCAGTCTGCTGGGCATGGTCTGTGCACATACCATGTTGCTAAGGCCTGGAACTCCTTACCTGTATCCCTCAGATCAATAACCTAGTTCTATTTCTAATTCTAGTTCTACTTCTTTAAAACCATTCTGAAACACTTCCTAGTCAAAAGTGAACTATGTTCGCGCTCAACCCCAAGATAAACTATATCCCTAAATATGAAGGAGTACCTATTCATACCGTATACCTTCTTACTCTCCTTTCTCCACTCACTTCCTTACTTCAATCACTTTCTTTCTCCTGACTGTCTTTCTTAATATTCCATAACTCTTGTTTTTTTCTCTCACTTTATATTTCCATTTCTGTTTGTATTCTACTAACTTACCTTTAAGTTATCTATAAACTGGCTAAAATGTCATGTTATATCTATTTTTAACCAATGTTTTCACATTGTGCCTAATTTGGTATAATTATTTTAAACTACAGATGTATTTTGTATTATTTCTGATGATTCTAAAATTATTGTTCCTGAAATGTTTTGTAATACTTTGGAGCTTTTCTCCCTGGGCCACCGCACACATGCAGTTAAACTTTCACTGTAATCAAATGTCAATAGATTAAATAAATAATAGTCTTTACTGATATGGCTGTACAAATTCTTGAATGCTTAAGGAATACATTATATATTAAAAAATAACCATAAAACAATTGGAACAACCATTTCCAACTTAAAAGTGATAGTGTGTCCTTTATACTGCCATGCACAAAAAACTGAATTGTCTGTTACTTATCATGTTTCAGAATTGCATTCTAGCAGAAAATGTGTTTGCCTTAAAATGTAATTCCAAAAGATTCAGAAACAATGAGGGTGCAATCAGAGCCAGCCATCCTCTGCTTACAGTGTGTGTGCGTCAAGTTCCAACACTCATTAACAATGAAAGTAGCTAGACAAGCATGCACAATGACCAGCTCATTAAATATCCTTGTTGTGGCCGGAGCATGGACTGCAGGAAGAACAGATCAGAGTACAAGCAGTAGCAGAGCTTACCAGTGACACTCACTTTAATGGCAATCTTCATAATCTTGCTCGCACGGTGGCAGCAAGAAAAATAAGTTATGCATAACTTTAAAGGGCCATGTGACTTGTATGTTGATCTATTGTTTGGTGTATGTTTATACAGAATTTTGAGATTTTCTGAGTTTGTGTGTTGTTATGGAAGGGTTTTGGGAGCTGAAAGCCCTCCACTTGCATTCTGCACAGAACTGGTAGCCTTTATAGGCAATTTGACTGCCTTGATTTAAGGCCTTACTCAGCAACTTTTAGCAGTTACCAATGTCTAAGTGATTGAGCCGTTTCCATACCTTAACAACTAACGCATTGTCCCTCTTTCCACCCAGAGGATAGACTATTCTGGCATTACACCAGCCCAGAGATCTATGACCCTCCAACAGAACAACAGTAATCCTGGTGCATCAGGTAACAGACACAACATCTCAACAAATGTAATGGCCCCAAACATAGGGGTGGTTTATTCTGACTGTTTTTCTGTTCAGAATTGACTCCAGCAGGGCAATGACTGGCATCTTGATTAGGAGACCTGTGAGGCAAATTTTGGCTGTATGGATAAACAGTTAAAAACTTTATATGACTATACTTTAAAATGTCTCAAACTTCAGCTGGAAAATTGTTACTTAAAAGAATGCCTGATGAAGGAATAGGTCCCTAAAAGCTTTTATGAACTTGGAAGTATCCCACAGGTCTAACAAAAGATTTGGATTTGCATCGTGAATTCATAAATCTTTTAATAGACGTGGTTGTGAATCGTTGGAAGTATTCATCAAAGACAATGATAGGAAAATGACTGTTGTAACAGATTCTATTACTGTGGTTGATACCCTGCTCAAAAAATTAAAACCCACCACACTCTCAGCTGACCAACTCCCTGCTGAGTACCTTCAAAAATCAGCTGATGCCATTGCCTCTCCAGTATCAATACTAATTAAACATACCATAGCAGAGGCTAAAATTCCCAACATTTGGAAAATATCCTATGTAATCCCAATACATAAAGGAGGTTCCACCACTGAATTATTCAACTATAGACCGATAGCTATACTTTCTCTGCTAGCTAAAAGTATGGAAAAATGTATACACAAACAACTCAAGCACCACTTAATTCAGAATCACCTCATGGCCGATACCCAACACGGCTTCCGTCCACACCACACTACAACCTCAGCCCCACTAGCATTTACCAATACCATAAATATCAATCGTAACAATAATCAAATATCCTCAGCTTTCAAAGGCATTTGACATGGTGGATCACCAACTTTTGATTCACACCCTGCAATCTTTCTGTCTAAATTCCAGTGCCATTCAATGGTTTAAATCCTACCTTAATGGGAGGCAACAGGCTGTTCTCTGGCAGAACAAGCTCTCAAACCTATTACCTAATACCCTTGGAGTACCAAAAGGCTCCATATAAGGACCCCTACTGTTTTCCATCTTTATAAACAACTTATATACAGTCATCCCGAATGTCAGCTGTTGATTCCACCCTGATTTGCTCAGCCACATCTCCCTCAGACTTAAGGTATGTTACCCAATCCACCTTTAATACTATAGAAAACTGGCTCTCCGAACATCAATTGTTACTTGTTGTTGTTGTTGTGTCTTTTCGTTTTTCCCAGTTAGAGGTCACCACAGCGGAACTCCGGTCCACTAATGATTGGCAGTAGATTTTTACATGCCGAGTTGCCGGCCCTGACACACAACCTTCAATGAAGGTATGCCCATTCACGCATGTCTCCACACAGAAGACGCTCTAGCTGAGAATTGAACAGGACAAGGTCTTACTGTGAGGCAACAATGCTACCACAGCACCACCACCGCAATCAATTGTTGCTAAATCCAAAAAAAAACTAAAAGGCTGTTATTCTCTCCAACACAAAGGTCTGCACTGTTTACCTTCACCATAAATGCAAAAGATGGCACAATAATCACCCAGACTCCTCTACAAAACTATTGGGAGTAATTATTGATAATAACATAAAATTTGACCTTCATATAAACCAAACGATCAAAACCATCAATAAAAAACTTGGGTCACTGTATAGAATAAAAACCTTCCTAACCCCTCCAGCTAAGGTTGCCATAGCTCGCTCTCACCTGCTTTCAACACTTTTATATGCATCCCCCTTTCTCTCTAATCTAAATAAAACTGTACTTAATAGACTCTCAATCTGTTACAATCACATTGCCAGGTTTGCCACTGGCCTACCTTTTAGAACACACCATTGCATCAACCTTAAACAGCTTGGGTTGCTAGAACTTCTCAGTCTAATCCAATATAACTTTATGATTATGGCTAATAAAATCCTCTATTATCCAGATAACACACCAGCTCTTAAAAATATTATCATCCCCTGCAACAATCCAAGACTGCTCCAATCCTCAAACAGACTAAAAATTAAAACAATTCAAATTAACAATGTAGCTGGTGACTCCCTCTTTGCAAACTCTGCAGGCAGAGCATGGAACCTTCTTCCAGCTGACATTACTTTGCTCTCCTTCAAAGCTAAACTCAAACAACATCTGGCACTAAACTGGCTTTGCCATTGTAACAAGCCTGGCTAACTCTCACCATGAATGTATATAATCTATTAATCAAATTACTGTTTATTTTTCCCCCTGACTGTTACCAGGGCAACTCGAACTTGTGATATTGTCTATTCATGTCTCCTTATGTCGTTTGTAAATATCTCATCTGTAATAAGCCTTCTTTGTTGTTACTTATCTGTCCACCTTGGAGCTTTTCTCTCCGGGCCTCCAGTGAAAATGGACATTAATTCAGTTGGGCTATCCTGGTCAACAAATGTAAAATAAAAATAAAATAAAATAAAACTGATGCCCAAATTCAAACTTATCTGATTTTTGAAAGTAAAATAGATGACTATAGGGCTACTTTTCTAAAACGGACAATACTATTTCAGAGTTAATGGCTAAGAAGACCAAGAAATTACTTGAAGATAAGCAAGATTATAAGTCAGGGACTGCTTAGCCTGCCCCTCCCCCACCAGCAACAATCAGTATGTTTATTGCAGTACGACAGCTGATGATGATGCTTTTGTTAAGCATGAGAACAATAAAGTACCTAATGATGGTGATGAATTCATGGACATGGTCCCTTTAGAGTGTCTCCCTCTGAGGAGGTCAGAACAACTGAGAAATTAGAGGGAGGGGAACCCATGGATCCCAAGGGGGGGAGGAACAGCTTTGTACAGGGATTTTACCAATGGAGAAGTAGAGCGAGCGGGATGGGGAGAGCCAACTCTCGGTAAACATTTCTACAGACACTTACAATATTGTGTTAAATAGTGCTGGTGATGTTAAAATGTATAACCTAAATGATTTGAAGGTTACATGCTTATGGACAGACTTGTTTGAGAAGGGTTTAACCTATGTTCCAGCTAGGACAGCCAAAATTGCAGATGTTCTTGTTAATTTAAAACTTTTTGTTAGAAAGCTCATTTTTATGTTTTATTTGAATAATGACACCATCACTTCTACCAGTACATCCAATGCATGATAAAGACCCACTGTGTTTAATCCACCATTGCAACCAGTAGTAAATATCTATGAAAGTATGTGTGAATATGACTTTTGGAGGTTAGTCTCCCTCCCCATGAATCACTCTTCCAATTGAAGTACTACTGAATGGGGGTTTTTGAAAGACATTATAAACAATGCACAGGTCATAGTTATGAAACCTGAAAAGGGTGGAGTCCTGGTGATTATGGGGACCAATGACCGTATTAACAAAATGTTGGTTCTGTTATATACAGATACCTATGAGGAAACTTCCATCAATGAAATGAATATTGCCAATCACAGCACAGATGTGACTCTAGATGACCTTTCTTGAATGAGTAGATCAGTTTAGCTGAACATCACTTTCTCAAGGTGCCCCACCCTAGGACCCTTTTGGCATCCCCAAGGTTCATAAAGGCATCAGTGACCCCTCCCCCTTTTGCATGCTATTGTTGATGCAAAAGTGCCTAAGACATTTCCATTGGCTAGGTTCATTGACCATCACACCAAGGGGGTCCTTGACAACCATCCATACCTATATAAGGGCTTATGGGATTTTCTTTCTAAAGTGTCTAATGATTTGTACATGGATGACTTGATCTTTGTTACAACTGACATCCAAGATCTTTTTTAGCCCACTGGGAAAACAACCTGGTATTTACCTCTCAATTTATTGGATGTTGGTCCTTATGTGGTTGTTTTTTGGACAACATCATAATTTTTTGGACTGACTCCACAGGTAGGTTAGAACAGTTTTTTTTCAGTTTTTGATTTCTACAACCCACTTTCTGATGTTTACTATGGATGTACAACTGGACAGGGTAAACTATTTGGATGTTTCTATTATCAAGGACAGCACAATGAAAACAAATTGAGTCTACATTGTAGACAAAACCCACCCATTCCAACTCTCTGTTACATTTTAATAGCTGACACCACCTCCACCAAAAAAAGTCATTTGTGAAGTGGCAATGTATGAGCTTGGCCCGTATGGTTTATAGGTTTATAGATTAGTACTAGGCTAACTGGCCTTGCGAGCCATTTTAAGCCTAGCCAATTATCCCTTGTGAGACTTGAACCCTGTACCTTTTGTTTGTAAGGCAAACACCTTAACAATTAGGTCACCCTTCCAACCCTTGGTAACCCTTGGTAACCAACGATACCACTTTCCAGGAGGAATGTGATAAACTACAAGGGATGTTGGGAAAAAAGGTATCCCAATTTGTTTCTGAACAATGCTTTTAGCAAAGTGGAGAGAAAATGACAGCAGGGGAAATGTTTCCCTTTGTTAGGGACTGTAAATAGTGGCCAATATGTAACTAGGGTCTGTGACTCGATTGCAGCTGACAGCCAGGGCCATTTTCAGAAAGCATTGGTGTTACCATATAACTTGCACTTTGACAATATGCAAACAATTATATGTAAAAATTTGAGTCTTTTTGAGGCTGACCAGAATAGTAAGGTGGGGGAGGGGGAAACCAGTAATAGTATATAAAAGGACATTTGTTTCAAAACCCTTCTTGAGTGACCCCATGTGGCCAAGTGTAATGGTGTTATGGCGAAGTGTATCCACTGTTCACAATGCAGATATATTTTGGAAGCATCTTGCGTTTTCCTTGAAGGCTTTGGTGTAATCAGACTTAACCACAAGTATTAGTGTGACAGCAAAATGATTATATATGTTGCTGAGTGCCAAATGTGTGAATGCCTTTATACTAGAAAAACTAAAAGGGCATTGAGAAGTAGAATTTATCAACATCAATATGACATTCACAGTAGGGATGAAAGAATGCCCTGTACAAACATATTAAAACCATACCTCACTCTTTCAAGTACATTGCCATTGACCATTTCAATTTAGAACCCAGGGGTGGGCCATCTGATGAATTCCTTAAATACAAGGAACTCAGGTGGCACCTGAAATGTAGCTAATGTTTTCATAGGACTAAACAACATGGTCTCTATTAGCAGAATGCTGAAATCAAAAGCAATGTTTGTTATGTAAGTTTTGTTCCACTGCTAATATTTAGTTTGAAACTGCTTTAATCAAGGGGCTGAATTTAAAAAAAAAATATATATTTTTTTTTTTTACCATTTTGCTTTTTAGTTATGTGTTACATGCTTTTAAAGATGTCTTTGTTGTGAATTTGTTATTAAATGAAAAATATTTCCTTAAATTTATTCATTAACTCACTAATTGTTCTGGTCATGAGGTTGTTAAATGTTATAAAGCTGGGTGTTCCAGACTTCATGTTATTCTGATGAGGTCCACTGTACCTGGACAAAAGTGCTAAATTTGTTTATTAAAGTGAGGTGCATCAGTTTCCGGTTCTCCTTTCTTTTTTGTTTTATTTAGAGAATGGGCAATCTGTAGATTGCACCCTGATTGGAGAATGAACGTTTTACAGCAGGGTGCTAATCTACAAATAGCACCCACTGAAAAATGAGTCTGCCACTTCACAGCAGCATATCAAGCTGCCATGGAGCTTGGACTGAAAAATCCTAATGGCCGCCGTCATTTTATGTTCGTTAAACAGCGCTACTTCTGTTTAGTGAATGTAAAAAATAAATGAAACAAAAAGATGTGTGTGTGTGTGTGTGTGTGTGTGTGTGTGTGTGTGTGTGTGTGTGTGTGTGTATGTGTGTGTATTTATATATTTCTCTCTGCATGTGTGACTGAATGCGTGCATGAAAGCAGAAAAAACTCTGTGTGTGTGTGTGTGTGTGTGTGTGTGTGTGTGTGTGTGTGTGTGTGTGTGTGTGTGTGTGTGTGTGTGTGTGTGTGTGTGTGTGTGTGTGTGTGTGGGTGTGCTTGTGCATGTGCGTGTGTGTGCATGCATAAGATAGAAGAGAGACAGAAGAATGAGAGTGAATGAACAATCCCTGGCAGCAGCAGCAGAGGTTTGCATACCTCTCCACCTCTTAACTCAAGATATCTGGGATAAGCCTAAACTAAATGGGGGACAAAGGCTCAAAATACCAACATAATGTTGCTGTTACAAAATCACAATGTTACTTGAAATTTAGGATTTGTGTTGCAGGTATTTTCTAAAGCAAAGGCGTGTGTGTGTGTGTGTGTGTGTGTGTGTGTGTGTGTGTGTGTGTGTGTGTGTGTGTGTGTGTGTGTGTGTGTGTGTGTGTGTGTGTGTGTGTGTGTGTCTGTGTGAGAGAGAGAAAGAGCGAGTGAGCTCAACCAGTGGCAGCAGCAGTAAGAGGTTTGCATACCTCTGGACCTTTCAGTTGAAGGAATCTGGATAAAGCCTAAAATAAAGAGAGAGCAAATTCACAAAAATAAGAAGAGATTTCAATTTTTGCTATTATAAAACTACATACTTGCTTAAATAAAAGGATTTGTGTTAGCATGGATTTTCTGAAGGAATAAAAGTTTGAAACTCAAATGCATGTCATTATTTAGTAAATTCAATCTCCAATGACTGGCAACAAACCAAACAGTTTAGGAGTAAGGGACCAAAACATAAAGTTAATAGCTGGATATCTTTTTAAAGTGTGATATTTTGGATGAAAAATGTTTCCTCCAAAACCATTACAATATACTGAGTTTGCAACATTAGGTGGAGAAACTGTTTTACATGAAAAATATATATAAAAAATGATATAATAATAAAAATAATAAATAAGTAAAACTCAACAATTTTAAACACAGACCATTCTGTAAGCACAATAATGCCAGCACAATAATGCCATCCATGGTATGCGTTACAGTGTAAATAACATCCTTTCCTGTGCAGGTGTTATTTCCACACTAATACATGCCCTATTGGACATCATTGCTTGCATGTATATATATATATATATATATATATATATATATATATATATATATATATATATATATATATAGTTCTATGGTGTATGATCAAACTAATTTAATGTTACACCAACAAAAAAGTTTGAGCATACATAAAACTGAAAACACAAAAATACTGAATTAAATAATATCAAGAAAGGAACACTATTTCCTCTCCCAATATTAACAATAACCCCCACCCCCAATAACACTAGCTTCAAATTCATCTCAATAGTAGCAATGTTACGGGAATGTATTTCTGAAGTTAAGGTGTAGGGTTAGGGTTGAGGAGTCTGCTGTCCAACACCACCTTACTAATGGGTGTTAACTCTAACACTGCCCCTTCCCTCAATCCTAACTCTACACCCTACCTTCATAGAAACCTTCTACTATGCATGACACACTCGGACACACAAGCATTTACAAACACATTAATCCTGACTCTAACCCTAAAATACACAAACTTACACACAAACATACAACACGTATCCTTCACTCATCCCTGACTCTAACCCTAACTCACATACACATGCACGAACAATTCCACTCCTCCCAATGCCACTTACCTGTCGCGACATTACATGCCATCGACATTTCCACCACTTGGCTATTTGTACCCTCAAAATTAAAACACACCCCCTGCATTTGTCAAAGAAAAGATGTGGGGACCCCCCCCACACACACACACATCTGTATACAGAAGTTAAGTTGGGATGGGTATTAAGGGAAGCGTACCTTTCAAATGTGCAAATTTTCACAAAATGTCCAGATTTTTGCCTCATATTTTTGGTCTGTTTTTCATAAAATTGTGGTTTTCTGGCAAATCATTCACAAATCATTGAGGGTTGAAGTCAGAAAATAATGACAGACATTTGAGTTTTAGGCTTTATACCCTTCAGAAAATTCATGCTAATGCAAAACCTGTTATTCTCTTAACTTTCCAAGTCTGTAAGAGCAATATTTAAAAAGTACCCCTATTTTGGGCCCCCCCCCATTTATGGTTTTGTCCCGATTTCTTAATCTAAGAGGTTGAGAGGTATGAAGGAAAGTAACAGCAAGTTAAGACGTTTAGGGCAAGTAGCAGGGGCACACATTCAAACAAACAAACATACAACACAGACAACACTGAGTGCTGGTGACATAATTAAAAATGTGGATGGTTATGGGGAAGGTGGCATCAGACACATAGAAGAAAGACAATGGTGTTGCCTGTGGGTGGTGGTGGAGGTAAGTGTGGTATTTTGGGACACCTCTGGCTTTGATGTTACTGGCAGTGGCGAAGTGGCCAGTGGTGTTGGGGTAACAGGCCTGGGTAGTGTCATGCACTTGTCTGGATGCTACCGCATATAAATGTAAAACAATTGAAGAGAACAAAAATATATAATATACAATGTAAAGATAGTAAGGAAATTGGAGGGACAGGGGAAAGTACAAATGCCGTAGGTATAACATCATCAGTCTGAAGGATTATTGAGCATAATGGGAGATGCACATTATCAGCACATAGAGCAAAATTCAACATTTTCTGGCTGGCCTTATGATACCACTTTTACTGCACATATCTGTCTGTTACACATATATATCATTAGAAAATCTTTTTGACACAGTGAAAACTGTCACCTTTGTGAGTTGAAATTTTACAGTTATGGATTTTTATGGGGCATTTGCTTGGTTGCTTATGCACATGACATTACTTAAACACTGTGCATAAATATATATAACTTTCTGGCAGACAACAGCATACTTTAATGGGAAAGGGGGTAGCTCATGAACAGGGATGCTAATGCTACTGTTTTCCATACCTGTAGAACAATGCATAAAAACCAGGGGAAGCAGAAATGCACTGAAGACTGCAGTGAGAAGATGCTATGTAAAACAAAGTTCTCTGATGCAGAGAAGGAGATGCAATTCCAGGCTCTCCATCTCCTTGGATAGTAGCTCTTTGGCCTGTCTGCTGTTGACTAGGACTATCAGGGCTTGGCCTGACAAGATGTGTTAACAGACATTGCTGCAAATGTTGGCCATGACTGTAGTTATGAGATGGTGTGCCACAGGGCCACTGACATGACATGTGCCACTGAACTAGAAGCAGAACATCTGGCATTGGAATGTAAGTTGACAGATAGAGGGGCTGTTGATTGAACCACCTCTCATGGAGCTTGAGGAAGTTCTGGCCTCTGTCAGAGGCATAGACACATCTATATAGTCCCACAGTTCAGTACTGGATGTCGGGGCAGAGCTTGAGTAGCCAACAATACAATCCACTGTAAATGCTCCAGACATGAAGACCTCTTTCTGTATCAGACTACCTGTAAGTCCTGTGCAACCTGTAGTCACTGTGCTTATTATTAGAGCTGTAAGATTTGCTGCATGCAGGAATATCAGAGATTCCTCCTCCATGGCCAGCTGGATAATGTATGTGAATAAAGTGTTTACTTTTTTAATGTTAATATTTGGTATACCTCAGTTTCATGCAGAATTCTAGTGCTGGGTCATACTTATACAGGACACTTGCTTTGGTGTATTCATAGGTGATTCATATTTATATTGGATATATTATGATTTGGTGTTTTCATAGGTGATTTTGTATCCAGTACCAGCACTGTGGAACTGCCCCCACCTTATGTTGGAGGATCTGCAGCCACTGATAATATTGGCAGGGATGAGCTGCCACAGTCAGTCAATAAAGAGTGTGTGCTGGAGACAGAAAATGTGAGCACTGCTTCTCAAGTACAGAACATGGACTCAGCCTTTATGGCTATGGATACCCAGGTAGTACCCACACCAAGGGGAAGACATAGAAATGTGAAACTCCATAGTAGACACATCAGAATATGCCTGTAGCTCCCATGGGCAGGAAGGTACACACAGGGGAGTTAAGTAATGGTACTTGGGGAACACAATTACTACCACCCTCTTTCTTAGGCTGGTGTGCCAATGACTGCAATCCAGTATATGTGCAGGGCCATCGTGGAGGTACCACGACAGGAATGGCAGACATAGCAAAGGTGATGCAGGGTGTGTGAGATGACCTATGGAAGTGCATATCCTATATATGTGATTGCTTGGCTAGATTCAGTCACATACTGGAATATGTCATGTCCTCTCAAGCTCACCTGCCAGACACCATCCACAAAGCCAGGATGCTGCTACCTTCACAGATGGTAGCCATCATGGCTGTGGATGCACTAGATCATGCTCCTGTAGTGCTAGCACTACCATGACTATATGTGTTTTGTAGGTACATATGGCCAGCAAAGGACATCCCACTGTCATGGCAGTCATGCAAGTGGCATATTTAGTAGTACATATCACTCACTGCAGAGAACACACCAGAATCTCCCATGGTTTGTGTTACAACCAGTTCAACTCCTGATAGAGCTAGCTCTGGTGAGTGGGGATGTGCTCAAGATGCTCAGTATTCTGCCATGTATGCCCTCAGCCTGTCCAGTGCAGCAAACCACTGTACTGCAGGTCCTGCTGAGGCTGTGTCTCAGCATATCAACAGTCACACAGTCACCCCCCCAGCCCTTAATAGATCTCGCACACACACACACACACACACACACACACACACACACACACACACACACACACACACACACACGCATACATGCACACACACACAGACTTCTACTGACACTGGCCCTACACAAAAAATTTTATGCTAACAGCCACCCCAATGCTTCGAAAGGCAATAGTCACACCAGCACATTTTACTTTTAGAATCCTTAACACTGACATATTTCCCAGTGAAATACTTCTCCTTCTCTGCTCCTTTGCAAAGAACACAAAACCAAAAGATCAGTTAGCGTCAAGTATGTTGGAAGCACCAATAAGTCTTCAATAAAGCAAAACTGGAGCTTTTTTTGTGGATCACTATATTACCGAAAACACTTTGAAGGTCAAGCACTTTTGTCTCTTCACAATGAGTAGGACTTCATCAGAACCATTATGAAGTGGTAAAGTATCATGTTAAAAAACATACAAATGCATCACAGGACATAATGAAATCAGACTTCTTAAAGTTCCAACATATAATATCCTAAACATGAGAAAAAGATAAAATAGCCATTATGTTGATGAAATATTAAAAAATACACATCCCAGAAGGAGTATTATGGTAATTATGAATAACTACAAGAAAACATAGCCAAGCTAGAGTTTTAGCAGTTTAACAGGAGGTTTAGGGTATCATACAGTGCAACTCTAGCTTGGCTAGTTTTTTCTTCTAGTTTTTATTATGTGGTTTGTCTGTGTGACCTTTCTATTATTTGGTTTGGATGTGAGTTGGGATATTTTGCAGACAACTTAATGGTTATGGACATCAGCTGGGTTTAAATACCCTATGTTTCTAAAGTACAGCCAAGCAACCCACTTATGCTTTACTAACAAGGTCATAAGAAGGCCAAAATGTGCATGTCCACAGCTAGTGGGGGTTTGGCTTTACTGGCCTGAATGTATCTATAAAGACTTTAAAAGAGAAAGTTAAAAGTCATGGACATTCAGAAGCCTTATAGCTGAAACACTTGATGTCCTTAACGGGTCATTTGCATATATTCTATGGGCAGAGTTGCCAGATATCCAACGGGCCAGGTAGGGACAAAAAAAAAAAAAAGGTCCTTCACACCAAGTGAAGACCAAAAAAAAAAAAAAAGGTCTTTAAGACGGAACATCACAGTTCCACATTAAACACGAGTAGCTCCATGTTTAGAGATTTTTGATTGGCCTGTATGCCGGTATATGAGCCAATCAAAAAAAAAAACAAAGTGGAGGCTGTTTCGCCAGGATTTTAACTGGCAGTGTGGGACTAAGGATCGGGCTGCTGATCCCAGGACAGTCCCACTCAAATAGGGATGTCTGGCAACCTTGCCTATGGGCCTCTATTACAGGAAGTTTAAGGTATCACACAGTGAAAACTCTAGCTGGCAGTTTTTATCTATCTGTCTCTCTCTATATATATGTATGTGTATGCATATATATCTATCTATATATATATATATATATATATATATATATATATATATATATATGTATATATATATATATATATATATATATATATATATATGTGTGTGTGTGTGTGTGTGTGTGTATATATAGGAGCCCTTCATTTGTTCGAACTTTCAAATGTTCGAAACTCATATGGCCGACACCATATGAGCAAACATTTGAAAGGCCAACAAATGATAGCAGAGATCCCGCTACAGTGCAGGACTGGGAGAGTCCCCTTTCCTGCACTGTAGTGCGATCTCAGAGTGAGAATATTTAATTAGCAGGGGGTGTGAGGGGTGCAGGGGAGCTTGCCCCCCTGCATAACACAGTTTTACTGTGTTTACAGGTAGGTAACTGGTGCTATTTCAGGATGTCAGATGTCGGCCATATGAAAGTCGGCATTCTGAACGGTTGACATTCTGAAGTAGACCAATATAGATACATATATATATATATATATATATATATATATATATATATATATATATATATATATATGAATGAATTAAGGTGGTAACAACAATAAATGGTTATAACAATGCTGATGAAGATAATGATGATGAAGATTATGAAAAGGGACTGTTTGCCCAGTTGGCCTACTTGGCTAATAAATGGGTATTGTTATATTTTATCATGATTATGATGAGGATAATGATTGTGGTCACCAGGATGATGATGATGATGGTGATATACTGCTGCTGAAATTGCAAATACTACATTTGTGATCGTCTTTGGAAGAATGAAACAGAATGTCAAGTTTGTGGGTGAATACATGCTAAGGTTGAGATTGCCAGTACAATGGAATATTCTCCTTTCTCTGAAGTACTGTGTGCCATAAAAAAGAAGGTTTGATGGAATATAAAAGTAAAGTATGGGTTTTGACTGAGACTTCAATCCAGGGACTTTAGGATTCTTTACCAGAAGTAATGCAGCTATGAACTGCCAGCTGAAGCATGAGGTGAGAAGATTAAGTTAAAAAAAATATCCTAGGCAGATAAAATCTACGTGTTTGGTCTTGCTAGAGTAGTCTAACTAATTCAGCACCTAAAGAAAGTATGTGGTTAACATAAGTAAAAAGTATTTGTATGAAGCAAAAAACACCATATATGCAGTTTAATGACATAAAGTATTAAACAGATTTTAAAAGTCCTACAAGACAAAGAATAATTTTCAAATAACAACAAAAAACATTGAATGGATTGAGTAAACATAACTAGCAAAACTATAAAAGTATCAGGAGCATGCATTTTAAACAGCTTAGTTATGAAGTTTATATTCCTTCTAAATATGAACATGAAAAATGTACCCTGCTACTGAATGCCTAGGAAAATACAATGGGCCATAGCTGCAGTTCTTTAAAGTATTGAATTGTAAGTGTAAATTAGACAGATGTAAAATGTTTGTTGTGGGAAAAGTGCATGTACCTTCAAAGAGTACTGAGAATGTATGGGAATGGTCAGACAGTAACTGGTCACATTTCAGTGTCTTAATTGTTAATTACTATATTATAAAACAGTGTAAATTTGAGGACTAAATTCAGGAAATGCAAAATCTGTTAAGCAAGGACTAAAATAAAAACCTTTCCAGGGCTAACCTGTGAATTATATTTTGTAGGAATACTTTTTTTCTTTTTAGAGCTTAAAATTGGACTTAAGAATGGAGTGAAGCCTTGAAAATTCTGTATGGGCCTGGGAGAGTCATGCAACCTTGTAATTTTCATCTTGTTATAAGACCACCTGTACTCTGGAAGGGATACAGTATGTCCATCAGACACTGTTATGAAGGTAATGTTTGCTTTATTTTGAAACTGAAAAGCCAAGTTAACTAATATTTTAGTCTGTGGAGTATTAAATAGACCTATGTTTTACATATGTCCTGACTCCAGTGTCTTTTAGCAATTTACAGGGACAACATATGTCCAAGACTAAGGTATCTTGGAGTATTCCTCTTACTCCAGGGAACACTGAGCTAAAAGTTAGTACGTAGTAAGCAGCAAAGGAGTGGGTGAGACAAGGGATGTAGGGATGCTTTAAAGGTGTACCATTGAGTTTCAGAATTCTATGTTACTTGTTGCAACTGTGACCTGATTGTTAATGTTTTTGGGGCTCATAGTATCAGATCTCACAATTCCATTGGGTAGCCCCTGCTACCAGAGAATGAGTGCTACTACATATTTTATAAATGCTCATCTTTGTTATCTAACTATCTATCACACCATAAGGTCACCAAGTCATCAGGGAGCTCAGCTGGGGAATGACCAAGGGTAAAACACTTTACTAGAGGAGAATGTGGGAAACAAACCCCAGTGTCAAAAAGGAACAATGTATCTGTGGTGTGGTAGTTCTGTTGTGATCAAAAATGCACATTAAGGCATTAAAGCTGTTTTCTCATTGAAAAGTGTTTATATATACACACACACATATATATATATATATATATATATATATATATATATATATATATATATATATATATATATATATATATGTATATGTGTATGTGTGTGTGTGTGTGTGTGTGTGTGTGTGTGTGTGTGTGTGTGTGTGTAGGCTGTCTGTCAGGCACTACTATCATACTCTACAAGCTTAGCAGAGAACAAAGTAAGGTAAAGAACATTTAGGTTTTGAAGGGAGTAGTATTTCAGTCAATCAAGATAGACCTGCACACTATGCGTCCAAACACTTCTTAAATATTAAGCCCATGTTCCACATGCTAGCATTAATTGAACTCAGAACTAGCACCAGCAGATCTGAGAGCAAATAAATTAACTCAGATTATTTAAGTCATGATCAGGACTTTTTCCTTCTACATCAGTTGACCTTACTACCATTATGAATGCTCTCATAAGGTCATTAAACTGCTGGCATTTGGCCAAAAAACATAGTTTGAGAAAGCTATTGGCTGTAAAAGGGGGATCTGTCCTTTTTTGATGGTCAATTCTTTTGCAGGAGATTATGCTTTCTAAACATGGAATTAGGGAACAAAAACTAATAAAATTAGTAGCAAGATGTATTTTAAAGTTTAATATTTTGAAATCATAGAAATTAAATAATTTTGAGCTTCTCACATGATAATAGGCATCTTGGCTTTTGTCAGTACACGGTGTGCAGGGTATTTTACCTTGAGTGATGAATTAAATTTAATTAATGCTGTTTCTATTAGTGTATTTGTATCACTTTGGGTATAAACATATGTGCCTGTGTGGAAGTCTGGATAAATAGTCTGATGGTTCAAATGCAGAGGTGTCTAATAGTTTAACCTCTGTTTCATTTTTTTGTTTGTTTTTTCTTTGTTTTCCATTCCAACTGTTACATGTCTTGTCTTGTTTTTTTCCTAATCACTACCCTCAACTTCTCCTTTTTTTGCCTTTTTTACTGTTCCTCAAACCCTAATTTATAGCCTTGAAAATTGTAATCCTGGCCTATTCCCTCAGCCTGTTAACTCTGCTATGTCCCAGTTCCCTAATTCATCTTTTCCCTTCTGCACCCCCCCCCAAAGTCCCACACCACCTTTTTGTTTTTGTGTACTTTAATTTCCATCACTGTAAACCCAACAGTGGTTTGATCACTGTTGGGTAATTGTGCCTTCGTGTGGACATTCTTCACCATCACCACTTTGGTTATGACTTCATCCAGAATTCTATTTTTTCAGTAGGTTGAACCTCCATGGTCCAAGGCACCAGTCTATTCCTGCCCTCCATCTATGATGGAATTCACAGTATCCCATTTTGCTTCTGATGATTCTGATCTCCAGTAAATATAATGAACTTTGTCCTACCCCACTGCTTTATTTTTTTTTCCTCAGTATCTCAGCCTCACCTTGATGTGTTTTGGTGCAGATACTAAGCCTGTTTGATAGTATTGCCCCTTCTTCTGCCTTTCCTGCCATGGTACTTACTCTTGGTTCTTGGTTCAGAACTAACTCCCATCCCTTGCCATTTTCATAAGACTAATGTTCCTTCCTCATCTCTGAGATCATATTGTTTTCTCTCATTATCCTGGCTGCTGACCATTGAGCATCACGCCAGCTCTCCAAGTTGGTCTGCTTATTCTCCACATGTGAGAAAACAACAGTTCTTTTCTTGCTCCATATGGTGAGGCTTGATTAGGGAAAGTGGACCACTATTCATCTTGAAGAGTCAAGAATTTATTTTTAAAACCTGGTATTCCAACTGCACATGAGTGCTACATTCCTAGGGAAGGCATGCAGTCAGTGCATCTGAGAGGAGTTTTGACCTCTCAGCAACAGAAATCCCTTCTATGTTACTGTCCTCTTGAAGTTGAAGCACATTCAGTGATCTCAGATCTTCACAAGGGATTTTACTGGAGTTCACATTCTGTTCAAGTGCTCCCCACTGTTTCCAAGAGAGGAGCAAGCAAGCAACATGCCTTAGGTATTAGTCAAACCTGGGTCATCTGAGATGTAGTCGGTGCCTTGTCCTTCTCAACAGATGGGGCTGGCTTCTTTAAGCTGACATCTGATTGTATCCTTTCTGTACATCACTACACCACTTAAGCTCACATCTGATTGTATCCTTTCTGTACATCACTACACCACTTAAGCTCACATCTGATTGTATCCTTTCTGTACATCACTACACCACTTAAGCTCACATCTGATTGTATCCTTTCTGTACATCACTACACCACTTAAGCTCACATCTGATTGTATCCTTTCTGTACATCACTACACCACTTAAGCTCACATCTGATTGTATCCTTTCTGTACATCACTACACCACTTAAGCTCACATCTGATTGTATCCTTTCTGTACATCACTACACCACTTAAGCTCACATCTGATTGTATCCTTTCTGTACATCACTACACCACCTCCATACCTTAATCTTCCATTCTTTCCATTCCTGGACATGCACTCCAGGATATCTCTATGTTCCACCTCTTCTTCTCTCTGTCTCATGTCTCTTTGATACCAGCAATGTTCACACACTTCTCAGGCACTCTTCATCTCCATTGCTTGATCCTTACCCTCACTGCTGTTATGTCTCTGGTGGCTTTTTAACTTATGTATCGCGGACATCTCCATCCTAACTAAAAAAGTGGTGGAGGATATACCTTGGCAGAGATATTTGGGGTCCATGGAACACAGCTGCAATAACTCAGCCCAGCAGCCCACTATAGGTTTCTCCACTACCTCTCAGAGACTCCAGGTATCTACTTCAAAGGACAGCCACAGGACATACCTTGGCAGATATATTGGGGGCCATGAAATACAGCTACAATAACTCAGCCTGGCAGCACACTATAAGTTTCCCCACTACCTCTTGGAGACTCCAGGCATCTACTTCAAAGGACAGTGACAGGACATATCTTAGCGGTGATATTTGGGATTCATGAATACAGCTGCAATAACTCAGCCCGGCAGCCCACTATAAGTTTTCCCACTACCTCTCAGAGACTCCAGGCATCTACTCCAAAGAACAACCACAGGACATATCTTGGTGGAGATATTTGGGGTCTGTGGAATACAGCTGCAATAACTCAGCCCGGCAGCCCACTATACGTTTCCTCACTACCTCTCAGAGACTCCAGGTATCTACTTCAAAGGACAGCCACAGGACATACCTTGGCAGAAATATTTGGGGTCCATGGAATACAGCTGCAATATCTCAGCCCGGCAGCCCACTGTAAGTTTCCCTGCTTCCTCTCAGAGACTCCATGCATCTACTTCAAAGGACAGCCACAGTTCATACCTTAGCGAAGATATTTGGGGGTCCATGGAATATAACTGCAATAACTCAGCCCGGCAGCCCACTATAAGTTTCCCCACTACCTATTAGAGACTCCAGGCATCTACTTCAAAGGACAGCCACAGGTCTCAATAAAACTATCTTTAGTTAAAGAGACAAAACATAGTCTAATCTTACTGTATAAGGTATATATATATATATATATATATATATATATATATATATATATATATATATATAATCAGCTAAGCAGCTAATTGACAGGTGTGTGACAGTGCACAGTTCCTGGGGTTGGGGAATATGCTCTTACCCAATATTTCTGTGATCTCTGTGTTAGTATATATAATTAGCAGGGGTGTGGGAGACACAGATCCCTTCGTGAGGGGTGCAGTGAGGCTTGCCACATGCAAAATGCTATATTTATTTGTTTTTGTTTTTATTTTTGCATGATTTGAGGCTGTTTCTTAGCACATGTACTTGCTTGTTGATGTAAATACCTCGATGATGTATACAAATCCACCCCTATATGTGTGTGTGTGTGTGTGTGTGTGTGTGTGTGTGTGTGTGTGTGTGTGTGTGTGTGTGTGTGTGTATATACTTCTAAACCTCAGACCTCGTATAGCCAAATTTAATTTTTGCAAGATGAAAATAGAGAAAGCTGAACAGGGTGGGTAAACACTTGCCCAAACTTAATCGAAGCACATACGAAGTAAGTAAAACCCAGCTAATTGGGGAGCTACACCCTCCACCCCCTTAACTATATAACTATATATGCCTTCTCCGGGGATCACACTACAGTGGAGAAAAGGACATGTTGGGCAAGTGTTTACTTACCCTGGGAAAAATTCCCATTTGGGTATTTAAGCTTTCGTGATTTTCATCTTACTAAAATGAAGTTTGGTTATATGAGATTCAAGGTTTATAAGTAGATTCCTATATACATATATATATATATATATATATATATATATATATATATATATATATATACACACACACACATATATATATATATATATATATATATATATGTATGGTCTACTTCACAAGCACAAAAGATCGCAATACTGAAGACGAGAAGGCTGAGATGAAAACTCTGAAACATCAAATGGATGAACGACTACAAACCTGACAATTTTTCAATGGTAAGTAACAACTGGGCCAAAACATATGGAAAATACCATACTATCTCTAACCATCCCCAACTAAATATACCAAGTACAGGATCACACTACAGTGGGGAAAAGGGACTGTTCTAGCAATCCTATAATTAATAAACATGGCCTACAACTTCTAGAGATTATAGCCTTATAGACTGATGATCCTGTGTCAGTGGTGCAGATGCAAAATCACAGACCAACATTTATTTATTTCTTTATTTAACATAAGACCATGATAAATTATATGATATGCACAGTAGCTAAATCAGCTAAAATTCTTATTCACAAGAACAGTTGAGTGCAAGGCCTGTGTTATTGCCACCTAAGTGTAAGACAATAGCCTATAGAAAGGGTCCTTCTGATGCCACACCATCCCAAACCATTAAAAATTGCAGCAAAAATAAACTCAGGAAACCAAGCCAAGAAACAAATCAAACTGGTGGATTAAAGTTGAGGCTTGCTCTATTCATTTGTATTTGCAGGCCAGGGTTATTAATTACAGGATTACTAGAAATGCAAATGATGACTCAAGCAGAACTTGCCTTCTCTCTCTACTTTTACCTTTTTCTGCCAGCCATCGCCTACTTTGAAGGCAGTTGATCTGCATTTCCTAAGTTTAATAGGGTGTGAGGCTGTCTGGCCTTTGCTGAACATCTACTGGCAGGGTGATTTTTCCTGCAATGAGAACACTAAGAACATATATGGGCAATACAGCAGAATGACCAAGTGCACTTTCTGTTGTTGAAAGCCCAGCAGACTTTGGGTTTTGGCTGTTGGGTTTGTCCAAAATTATGCTAAACCAAGTGCAGAGATGATGCTCCTCCCAGTGCAATGTTTTATTTATCGCTTTCAACTTCCTGAAGCATCAATCTTTTCCATTTTGAGAAGCATCTCACATCTAGGCTGATCTGAAACTATCTCTGGCAAGTACCATCATCTATTAATCATATTAAGCCCTGTGCCTATCCCCTCATGTAACCTGGAGGTTCAACCTGGTACTTACAAACTACCCAATGCCATCTGATTCTGAGATGGCCCTGCTGAAGCAGTAAAGGTGTGAACTGACAATGTAAAGATTACCCTTAAATGATTTTTAACAATTTGCAGATAATCCTGGCTGAGCCTATTATGGCATCCTTTGCTGCTGGTAAACCCCTAAATAAGCCCGATTAAAGTGAACTGAAATGTTTACCTGTGAAACGAATGTCCCATTTCATCCTCCTCGGCTAAGCTGATAAAACACGGTTTACTATGGGAAGGTCGATCTGGATTCTGTCGAATGATGGAATCACCGACCCACATCCACGAAAGTGACAATGTCGAATTCCGACATTGTCAAAATACATCTTAACTTCAACCTCAGAATGGGCTTTAACATGAGTCAAGATTGGGGTGAGATTTGTACTTCGACAATGTCAGGTTCGACATTGTCGCCATTCAGCCTCCGGACTTCGGTACAGTGGATTCGACGGAATCCGCTTCAACCTTCCCATAGTAAACCTATATACACATATGTGTGTATATTTTTATTTAACATTTGTTTACCAGGGATTTCCAACTGCGCTGGTTACAGTTTTCAGTGGAGGCCTGGGGAGAAAAGCTCTACATAAGTAAACAGTATAACAGTACAAAATATACATGATCAGAAGAGTTATACACATCATAAGGAAAGCACAAAATATGCACGATCGGAAGAGTTATACATATCATAAGGAAAGCAGAGTTGTACACATTATAAGGAAAGCATTCAATACAATGAGATTCTAATCAATGTTTAACAAACCACATACACTTGTATAATTTGCACCATACAAAATAGCACAGAGTAATATTGTTGAGATTAGGTATACATTTTATTTATTTATTTATTTATGTTACATTTGTTGACTGGGCTAGTCTAACTGGATTTATTTCTATTTTGAGTAGAGGCCTGGGGAGAAAAGCTCCAAATGTTTACAATGTTAAAAATCATAAAATAAACATTACAAATTTTGAGAGCAAATAGATCACAATTGTTACATAAATAATAAAGATTTGCAAAAAAAAATTGCAACACATACAAGTCAACAAGTCGTTTACATTATAGAATTTAGATACAGTAAAGAGAAGTTATTATACAGTGAGATAAAAGAGAATTGTAGTACTTCATCAAGGTAAGGTGTAGAACGTACGTTAAGTTGTGTTTACTAGTATCAGGCCTGCTTCTGGGGGGTAAGCAGTAAAGTAGGAGTAAGTGTGGTGAGAGAGATATGGGTGGAGAAATTAGAGGATTAGTCAGGGTTATTGCAGGGGCATAACCAATGTGTTATTAGGTGTCTTTTGAGTTTTTGTTTAAAGAGAGGTAAGGAAGAGAGTAGTATTAGTTCATTAGGTAATAGGTTCCAGTTTTTACCTACTGTGTTAGAAAACAGGGAGGCTCCAGCTAGGTTGTTGGTTTTACTTATGGTGGCTAGAAGTTTGTTAGATGAGCGTAGTGAATTTAGATTTTTGTAGGGGATTATGAGGTTGGAGAGTATGGGAGTGCTGTTAGGTTGGTAGAATATCTTGTGGGCATGCTGAATTGGGAGAATGTTAGGTTGTTTTATAGTTTAAGCCAGCCTAGGTGCTGCAGATTAGGACAGTGGTGAGTTCGGAAGGGATTGTCTGTGCCAAATCTGGCTATGCTGTTGTAGGAATTAGCTAGTTTAATGACATTATTTTTCTTTAGGTTTGTGTATATGGGTGAGGCGTACAGAAGAGTTGAAATTAAGTGGGTGTGAGCAATCTTAGTTCTAGCTGTTGGAGTTAAGAAAGATTTGATTCTATAAAAGGAGCCTATTTTCCTGTTAACTGCCTTTATGGTCTGGTTTATGTGGCTATCAAAATTAAGGTATTTTAATAGTTATTCCTAACAGTTTCATGGTAGAGTGAGGGGATATAAGGGTGTTATTATTGGAATTGACTGAGAAATCTAAGGGGGGAGACTTATTGGTGGGTGTGAAGAGTAGGAACTTATTTTTTTTTAGCATTGAGAAGGAGGCAACGTGTTGAGAACCGTGTCTCTACTGAGTTAAATACATTTTGGGTTAGGGAATGTAGCTCTGATATGGAGTTAGATGAGCGTATTAATGTAGAATCATCCGCATATTGTATGCAGGTGGCTTGAGGAATTGCAACATGGAGGTCATTGATAAATAGTGAGAATAGGAGAGGTCCCAAAATAGAGCCCTGGGGGATGCCAAGTGTGACTGGCAGGAGGGAAGATATGTTATTTTCCCAGAGTACTGCCTGCTGTCTATTGCTGAGGTAGGACTTGAACCATTGAATAGCTTGAGAGTCAAAGGAAAGGGACTGAAGAATATGTATAAGAAGGGTATGGTTTACCATATCAAAAGCTTTTGAGAGGTCAGTAAAGAGTGCAGATGAGAGTTTGTTTTCATTGCAATTTCTATTGATGGCATCAGTGAAGGATAATAGAGCAGTTGTGGTACTATGTGATGGCCTAAAGCCATGTTGGCAGTTAGCTATTATGTTGTGTTGTGTCAAGTGGTTTAATAGTTGATGGTGAATGCATTTCTCCATAATCTTTGCTAAGGGTGATAACAGAGCTATTGGCCGGTAGTTACAGTACTCATTAAAGTTACCACCTTTGTGTAAGGGGATAATGTGAGAGATTTTCCAGATGTCAGGAATGGTTCCCTCCTTTATGGTTCTATTTATGAGTAGGGATATTGGAAAGACAATTGCTCTGGCTGCTTTCTGCAGATATTCAGATGGAAGCTGGTCAGCAGAAGGAGTACCAGGCTTAAATTTTTGGATTAAGTTGTAGATAAAGGTGGTAGATATGGGATGCAAATGGAATGTAGGAAGTGACCCAGGTGTGATGGTAGGAAAATTTGAGTTGTCTGGGGTTAGTTGACTAGCTAGCGATTGTATGGTCTCTGTGAAAAAAGCATTAAAGGCATTGGCAGTTTGATGGGGGGTATTTAGATTGGTCCCTAGTGATGTAGGAGTATGAGAGTGGCCTGGGAGAAGGAGTTTGTTGATGCTTAACCAGAACTCCTGGGGATTATTATGGTAGGTTTCCTGTAGTTTACAGTAATAGTTCTTTTTGTCTGTAAGTATTGCCTTTTTTGTACTATTTCTTAAGTGCCTAAAGGTTTGTTGCTCAGAGATACCTTTAGTGGCTCGCCACTTAGCCCAAGACTTGTTCCTGAGCAGGATTTTTTGTTTGGTTTCTTTAGTTAGCCAGGGTGCTGGTTTGGATTTCATTCTGATAGACTGTTTGGGTGCATGGGTATCTAAGATAGCTAAGAATTTAGAGTTAAAATATTTAATGGCTTCTTCAAGTGGGAGTTTTTAGGGGGTTCCAGTCACAGGCTTTAAGTTCACTTTGAAACAATACTGGGTTAAAGTGTTTGTTTGTGCGCAAAATCTTATAGGTGTGGGGGGGGGTTAGAGATATAATTTTGCTGCCTAGTAATATAGGTCAAAGTATGACTGCTGATGTTATCATGGAGAGTTCCCACCTTATAAGCTTGTTGCTGTCTATTTATGAGTATCCAGTCTAATGTGCTCTCTTTTTTGTTTGGTTTGTTGATTCTGGTTGTGGAGGTGATTGAGTAAAGCCGTGAAGGTTGATGAGGGAGGTAGGAGTATCAGCAATGATTCCTTTCCAGTCAGTGTTAAAAATCACCTAATATTATTGTCTCTTGTGGGTAAGTTGAGGACACCCAGCTTAGTATATCCTCTATTGTATTGGTATTATTGCCAGGAGGCAGGTAAATACAAATGATATATAATGATTTGCTAGGGTTGATATGAAGTCTAGAGATTAGTACTTCTGCCTTACTGTCCTAAGGTTGGTTGTATGGTAAGGGGGAGATGTGTAGTCCATCTTTAAATAGAATTGCTACTCCCCCGCCCTTACGTTTTAATCGGTCTTGTCTCAATATGTTGTAACCTTGGGGAACTATTTCATTATCTTTAGTACCTGGTTTTAACCAGGTTTCTGTTAGGCAGAAGATGTCAAATGAATGGGTATCTAGAAGAGCCTGGAGGTGGTCTACTTTGTTGTTAACACTGCGGATATTAAGGTGCCCTGTCAGAAAAGAGGTGGGTAGTTTAGGCTGAGCAAGTTGAGTAGTTGGATTTGTTGGGCCTGGATTAGCTGGATTTGTTTGTCCTGGGTTAGCTGGATATGTTGGTCCTGGGTTAGGGTGGATGTCACTGTCTTTTAAGGGTAGATTCTTTAGTTTTAATGTTGGGTTAAGTAGAAAGTTAGTTAGATATTTAACTTTCTTTACTGTGGGTTTATCATATTTAATGTGCGAGAGTCTATGATATTTGGCTAGTAGATTACTAGGATTAGAAGTGAGGGTTATCTGACTATGGGAAAGTATGGGGGAGTGTATGGCTGTCTGTTTTGAGAAGTAAATAAACTCATTATAATACTGATTTTCAATAGAGGTAAGGATATAGGCTGAGGAAAGGGCAGTTGTCAGTATAGCTATGAGTATTAGCTTGGTACAGAAGGCTTTGGTTACTTGAGGCATATTAATGGAATTAATAATGATTTGTAAGGAGGTGGGACAGAATTAAGATAGTATAGCGATAAAGGTTAGGCAGGATTAGGGAGGTGGAACTAAATATTAATTGGGCACCTGATAAGAGAATAGATAAACTAGTTAAGTAGTGGCTGCTAGTAGGAGTTGGTTAGGAGAAGTAGTGTGGCTGTTAATGTATCTTCATTGGTAGGTAGGAGTGATGGGATGGGAGAGAGGGTGTGGTTAAGGAAAGTATAAGTTTAGGACCCCTGGGGTGGGTGGAATTTGGGGGTAGGGTAGGAGAGCGGAGTGAGCCCGCAGGGTGAATGGAGCGGGTAGAACCAAGGGAGAGAAGAAGATCTGTGAGAAACAATCGGTAGCAAGCTGATTGCTGAGGATAAAGTTTGGAGGTAATAAAGGTAAGAGAGGAGGTAGGTATGAAATGTGGAGAGGGATGTTTAAAGGAGAAAGTAGTAACAAGAGTAGAGTAAGTCACAGGGAAGAGAAGGGACCAAGAGGAGCTAAAACCTAGGAAATATTAAGGAAACAAATAGAATATTGACAGCTTTACTAAACAAAACAGCTTGCTTACTAAAGGGAATAGATGGTCCAGGAGGGGTTAAAGTCAGAAAAGAAAGGAGGAAAAATACTGTACTAGAGGAAGGGGCTTTATAGAAGTTACTTGAATAAGAGTAGGCAGGGGAACCACCTGGTGGATACACACTATAATTACAGTAGGGGGCAAATAAGGGCCAGATATTGAAAGGGTATGGCTGCTGGCTGTCCTGGCTAGGGGAAGAGCTATAACCACCTAGCACCTCGGGTTATAGTTAAAATAATTATTACAGAGTACGGTATCTGTTAAACATACTTTCTTATTATCTGGAATGAGTTATTCACAGGGAGAGTTTAGCTTTATTCCTGTACCAGGGATAGGCAAAACTTGTTTGGTGGATGACTGGGGTTTCTAGTCATCCAGCAGGACTTAGCTGCTTAGGCAAGCAGGGCAGTCAGGATGGTGAAGTTTCTTATTATCTGGAATGAGTTATTCACAGGGAGAGTTTGGCTTTATTCCTGTACCAGGGATAGGCAAAACTGGTTTGGTGGATGAATGGAGTTTCTAGTCGTCCAGCAGGGTTAGCTACTTAGGCAAGCAGGGAAGTCAGGATGGTGAAGCTTACTGTAGGTGGAGACGCTGGAGCCAGGGACACACAGCAGCTGAGACCAAAACCAGGGAATTAAAAAACATCTGGGAAGTAAGAGGGAAAGGGGCTATTGGTGGGCTGAGATGGGAAGTGTATAGTAAGTTCATCCTGGGTATCTATCTATCTATCTATCTATCTATCTATCTATCTATCTATCTATCTATCTATCTATATAAAACTTTGTATCCAAGAAAACAGGAGCCAGCAAGCAAAGGCAGGCACCAGAACAGCACAATAAGTAGAAAAATAAATACAAGTGCTGCTGCCAGACCATAGGACATAAAACTTTAATAAAACAACAAAATAACAAAATACCATTATTTTGTTATTTTGTTGTTTTATTAAAGTTTTATGTCCTATGGTCTGGTGGCAGCACCTGTATATATATATATATATATATATATATATATATATATATATATATATATATATATATATGTATATATATAGCTTGACCTTCTGAATGGGGGTTGGCATACAGCACAGAATAGGAGATTTCCCTTTCTGCACTGTAGTGCGATCTCTGAGTTGGAATAAATAAGTAGTGGGGGGTGTGGGGGGTGCAGCTGTCCTCTCCTGCAGAAACATTGTTTTGTGTTTTTTTTTTCCCTTTCAGAAGGTCGAGCTTCTGAAATTTGAGCATATGGCTTCGGCCATATGCATTTCCAGATTTCAGCCATTCGACCTTCTGAAGAGGAATCATATCCAACTGCTTTTATATTTATTTTTAGTTTTTATTTTTTGAATTGAAACCAAAACACTTTGCACATCCTGAATTGTAGCCATGGCCTAAAACAGTATGCTAACCTTAAGCCATGGTTGCATGATGGCTTATGAAGCCTAACATTTAAAAGTATGCTTGTCTGAATAACTAAAGCAGCAGGCAAATCAAGCAGCCTGGCAACACTATGTGATTCTGTTACTGTGCAGGAAAGCCCTGTAACCATGTAAACATATTCTTCCCCCAGAGAAGCTGAGAAAACACCTGTAGTTCTTACCATAAACTTCTTATGGAACCATGCTTAATGAAAGCCCCACTACTTAGTTTATGCATTACATAGGGGTTGGGGGGGTGGCCTAATGGTTAAGGTGTTTGCCTTACAAACACAAGGTGCACGGTTTGAGTCTCACAAGAGATAATTGGCTAAGCTTAAAATGGCTCGCAAGGGCAGTTAGCTTAGTATGAATCTATGAACCTATGAACCTATACCTCCACAACAGCAATGACACTCAACCCAATTACTGCAGAGCATCCAAACTCCACTAATTAAATGATTAAGTTTAATGGTTTTGGCCACCAACCTTCCTGGTCATTTGTGGATGGCTCCAAAGCCATTATGCTTTCAGTCAGTCTGTCAGACACTTCAGCCTTACTTATCACCAACCACCAAAGTAAAGGTTGCCTCTATGACTCTCAATTAAACTCCTGGTTGGAACTCCACACTTCCAGCCAGTTGGGCTTGGTTTGGGACAGTATGGTTTGTAAGATAAACTCCATTTAGTTTTCATTACTTGTTTGCTTCTATTTTTAGCATTTTAAGAGCCTTAAGAAGTCTTATAATTGTACAATTTTCCTGGCATTGTCTTGTAGAAATGCATTTTACAGGGTTTCCCTACTAATAATCATTGACCAAGTTAAAATATAGATGCTCATTCACAACTGTTTCAATTTGCATTTGTTCAAGTTCACATAATTTTAATGGAGACACTCTGAGAATGCTGTGTGTGTGAGACTACTATATACTAATTTCTCCTTTCCCAGCTGTTATATGATCAAGGAGTCAGTATTTGTAAAAATATATACATAGATTATTAGTGCATTTATTAAGCAGGTAAGTGAACTGTTACAAAGAGCTTTTTAAGTCACAACCCAGGCCATGGAGGCAAAATTAGTTGTTTATGGAGATTCAAGATTATTAGCACAAGTGGGTAAACATAAATTATATTCATGATTAACATGCCAGTTACATTGAAGTACTATGATTCAAGAACTCAAGCATAACACAGTTAACATATATGGATGATAAACATGGATAATATTCACAGCTCAAGAGTACTGCACAGCTATAAACTGAGGGCTGCAATTTAAACATGGACATAAAATAATGATGTTTCCTAAATGGTAGTAAGACATCTTTGTAACAGAATTAAGAAAATGCCTGGCTAATTTGCATAAATTTAGCCAATAAAGCACTATGCCAAATAAGTGGTATCCTTCTATATTAGTGGCACATGCACGCATCGCTCACACACACACACACACACACACACACACACACACACACACACACACACACACACACACAATAGGTATGGGTCTACTTTAAAACAACTAAACATCCAAATGTTGACATGTAGAACATCGAGTGAAAATTCAAAGAAAAAGTTGGAATTCACTTACTTCAAGATATAACCTTGGAGCATGCAACTTTATAATAATATTTTGTATAGAGGTGGTACACCCTACTACTTATATATTCTAGCTCTGAGATTGCACAGTTTTGGGAAAAGGGGATATTCCCCAACCCCGGTACTGTAGTGTCTCACAACTTCAGACAATCTGTTTTGTCAGCAGAACAGATACTGACCTTAATGACAGTCACCAACATTAGAGCATTGATATGTGTATGGGCACGTTTATTTATCTCTCTATAAATATATAAATTCATCTTTTCTTGATGTACTGGAAAATATTAGGGTTCAACCAAACACCCTAATAATGGGTGACTACAACTACCTCACCACCATTAACTGGGAAAACTACTCGTGTACCAACTCCTTAGCTCAACTCTTTCTGGAATTCATAAACTCCAATGCCCTGGATTAGCTTATCCACACTCCCACAAGGGGCAACAATATCCTAGACCTAGTCATTACCAACATGAGTGACCGGTGTTCCACACCTGAATTTAACTCCTTGTTGGTCAGATCCGACCATAAGCTAATCGCCCTTGATATCCACATTCTGCCCCCACCCCCCATTAAGGAAACCACGGTAAAAAATATCTCCAAAGCCAACTTCATGCTTCTTAAGACAGAAGTGGTGAACTTCATGACACTCATGCAGATGGACAATACAGTTACAACTGCTGAATCCTACACAAATGCACTGTATAAGCACTTGCACGAGTGCATGGATCGCGCTATCCCAAACAGAACCAAGATGCTATCATCCAAAAAAAGGAAGCCAATCTGGTGGTCCCCTGGCATAAACAAACTGTATAACAGAAGGAAGATACTGCTGCAAAAGAGAGTAAAATCCCATGAGTGGAGGAGCCCCCTGGTCAGCCTCAGTAAGAAGCTGAGATTCCTTATAAGATCCTCCAAATCTAACTATGAAAACCAAATTGCCACTAATTCTAAGGACAACCACAAAGCATTGTATAGCTATGTCAAGAATCTTGATGGCAACACCCAGATCTGCTCTGAGTTACAGCACAACGGCACAAAAATTATAGAACCAAATGATATTGCCAAAATCCTGGCAGATAGGTTTAGTGCTAACTTTACCCCCCCACCCCCACTCCCTAAAGGGCCCATATCTATACAGGAAGAATGCAGAGTCCCTGTAATCACAACTATGAAGGTAAAAGCTGCATTCACTAAAGCCAAAAACACAGCATCCATGGGAATGAACAACATCCCAGGCTGCATTTTACATGAACTTCAGAACGAACTGGCCCCTCACCTAAGCACCATTCAATAATAGCCTCGCATCAGGCTTTGTACCCACTGAATGGTGCACAGCAACAGTTATCCCACTCCAGAAAGGGGAAGACACCACTGATCCCAGGAACTATCGCCCTATTAGCCTGATGAGCCTGGTCTGCAAGGCCATGGAACGTATCATCATGGAACTCATAAACAAAGACATTGGTCACCTCCAAACTCTGGATCCCACTCAGTTTGGGATTGTGAAAGGCAGATCATGCCTCCTGTACCTGATCGACTTCTTTGAGGCAGTCACCAAAGCTGTAGATGAGGGTAAGGTGGTTGACACAGCCTATCTTGAACTCGCCAAGGCTTTCAACACCATCCCCCATTCTGGAATTATAGTTAAACTCATTAAACTAGGTATAAATCCCTACATCATAAGATTGGTTGCCAACTGGCTCAGTGACAGAACTCACACTGTAAAATTTGCAGACTCCAAATCTGACCTCAAACCAGTGACAAGTGGAGTACCAAGGGGGTTTAGTACTGGGACATTTCCTGTTTGGTATCTACTTCTCTGAAGTACAGGCTAACACAGAAGGCTTCTGGCTAACAAAGTTTGCAGATGACTGCAAACTAGGAGCAATAGTCAAGTCTCCAAATGATGTGGACATCCAACAGAAAGGCTGAGACAGATGCCTGGTGTCAGAGCCATGGTCTCAAGCTCAATGCCAAAAAGTGCAGTGTCATCCCCTTTGGTAAAAACTATGTACCCATGAACTACCACATAGGCAGCAATCTACCTAACATCGAATGTGTGATAAGAGACCTTGGAATATTGAATTTGAAATTGTTTTTTGATAACAATGCTTGTGATACATCTCATGATTTCAAGTTCAAAAAATCCACATTTAATCCACCCATGACACACCTAGTGGGGGGTTTTCAGAAAAATGTCCTACAGGACATACATTGTCATCTTAGGGATTTTCCCATTTCTTACAACAATTTGTCCACCGATGAAATACAGAGTTTGGATGAGCTTGTCAACAATAAAAATCTGGTTATTATTCAAGCTGACAAAGGTGGAGCGGCGGTGGTACTGGATAAGGTTGCTTATGACAAGGAGGCTATGAGGCAACTGGGGGACAAAGAATATTATATGCAGATGCCTCTGGATCCTTCTCCTCATTTTCAGCATCAAATTGGTCAGTTTTTGACTGAGGCGGTGGAGGAGGGCATTATTACACAGTTTACAAAAGAACAATTAATGGTCTCGTCACCCAAGAAACAATACCTTTACTTGTTACCTAAGATCCATAAACATGCTAGTAATCCACCAGGCCGACCCATTGTCTCTGGACATGGGTCTCTTACTGAACCGTTGTCTCAATATTTAACCCAATATTTAAAACCATTATTGGGACTTATTAGAGCTAGAATTCAAGACACCACCCAATTTCTGGACATCATTAATAACACCCAACTTGAATCACAATGGTTATTGTGTACTTTGGACATCACCTCTCTTTATACTAATATTCCACACTGGGCAGGCTTACAAGCATTGGACTATTGGTTGGCTAGATCAGGTCTATATCAACCTGGATTTAATACATTTTTAGTATGTCTTACAGAATATGTTTTGACCAGTAATGTTTTTTACTATCAAAATCAATGTTACTGGCAAACCAAAGGTACTGCTATGGCTGCGTCTTTTGCACCCATATATGCAGATCTTTTTATGGCATATATAGAAGAAATTACGATTTATGATCACAATCACAACATCTACATGTGTGAGATGGATATTTGGCGTCGTTATCTGGATGATTGTTGGTTGGTGTGGAAAGCTGATGAACATTATCTCATAGAGTTTCTTGAATACCTCAATAACAACATATGGGGGATTGAATTCAAGTTGACCTATCATGCATCTAGGATAGTATCTCTAGATGTTGAAATCACCAGAAATGAGGACAATACTTTGTCCACTAGGATGTTCAGGAAATTTCCTGAATTCAATTCTTTATTACATGCTACCAGCTTCCACCCACAACATATCATCCAGAATATACCCAAATCTCAGTTTTTAAGAGCCAGAAGAATTTGTTCTAGCCAACAGTCCTTTTTTGAGGTCCGGGATGATCTGACTCACAGATTCATCAAGAAGGGTTATCGTCCAGGTACTGTGCATGTAGCCAAACGATGGGCTTCCAACATAAATAGAGAGGATTTATTATCATACGGAGACAAGAACAAAAATTTGAGTTCACAGCCCCTACGTCTGGTGACTACCTATGGACGAAATACACAGGGCTTTAAGAATATTATACACAGACATTGGAATGTGCTCAAAGCTGATCAGAAATTGAACTCTTTTCTCCCAGACAGATGTTCTTTTTCATTCAGAAGGGGACAGACTATTGGCTCCAAATTTAGTCATTGCAAGATGGTTGGTCTTGATTCTTCTGCTTCCACCCAGCTGTCTCTCATAGGTAAACCTATTGTTGGGTGCATTCCATGTGGACATTGTTCATTTTGCACTCATGTTTCACACACTAGGGAATTTAGTAGTAGAAATACCTCTGAGGTCTTTGACATTAAATTTTGGGCTAATTGACACTGAGTGGGTCATCTATTTGGTGACCTGCACTTGTTCTGCTTTCTATGTTGGACAGACCTCTAGGGCTTTTCGTTTTAGAATTTGTGAACATTTGAGTGATATTAAAAACAAACACATCAGTAATGCACTATACAAACACAGTTTAAAACATGCATCAGCTTCTTTTAAATTTGTTATTATTGACTGCATTAAGAGCAGATGTAAAGATAAACATTATTGGCATGAATTACTTAGCTCCAAGGAGAGAAAATGGATTATAAAACTTGGAGCTTTGTTTTCACCTGGTCTTAATGACCAATTTTGAATGAAGTTTTTTGATTGGTTCTCATGTGTGGATCTACCATATAAATGTATTTGTACTGATACTTTGTCTTTTTATTGTTTGTATTTCACTGAAGAAGGCTCTGAGGAGCCGAAACCGGTTTGATTGTTTTGATTACATCAAAGGCATAGGGGGATTTGTCCTTCCTATGTGAATAAATAATTATCTTTGTATTTGGCATTTGCCAACACTTGCTGGCTTATTTGTTTTTTAAGAGACCTTGGTACCCAGGTGGACAGTAGTCTATCCTTTGATAGTCACATTTCCACAGTAGTCAGGAAGTCCTTCTACGTGGCACAGCTCATCATAAAAGGGTTCTCATCCAGGAAAAAAGAGGTCATTGTTCCCCTCTGCTTGAAACTCATTAGACCCATTATAGAGTACAATACCCCTTTTGGAATGTACCTCACAAGACACCTGCAGCAGCTGGAAAGGCCAGAGAAGTACCTCACAAAGAGGATTACGGGCCTCAAACAAATGCCCTACATTTACCGCCTCAAAAAACTCCAACTTTACTCTGTAGCATACCGCCTATTCCAAGCTGATCGCTGCCTAACATACAAAGCTATGTCAAACCCGACATGCTACACCAAAAGAAATGCCAATCTCTCAGAGCTACATGCTCTAGGGACCTAAACCTTGTCACCACAATAAACAGGACATGCTGGATGGATAGATTCCTATCCCAGAGACTTCCCATACTCTTGAACAGGCTATCCATCTATGTCAAGCAAAGTTCTTCATTAAATTAATCATTGTACTCTATAATGGGTAATTTGTTTAATCGGAGTTGCTGGCTACTGAGACTTGCCTGCATATATCAACTGGACACAAGCTGATTTAAGTATACTTTTCTCTGCACTTATTTAAGATTTGAGTCAGTAAATATTGTGTGTCTTTGATTCAGTAAATATTGTGTGTCTCTGTCCATCTGCAGTTAAGTTGCCTGAAGTGTGGAAAAGTGTAGCCATCTGGACCTATTGAAAGTTGTTAGACTGCTTTGAAATTCCTCTGTTAGTGTTAGCCTGGGTGTTTCTGCTAGCATTAAAATCTATGTTGGTTACATTTCTAGTAATCATTTTAATCTGAGTTGCTGGCTACTGAGACTTAGCATTAAAATATGTGTTGGTTACCTTTTAGTAATCATTTTAATCAGAGTTGCTGGCTGCTGAGACTTGTCTGCATATATCAGCTGGACACAAGCTGATTTAAGTATACTTTTCTCTGCACCATTTAAAGATTTGAGTCAGTAAATATTGAGTATCTTTGATTCAGTAAATATTGTGTGTCTCTGTCTATCTGCAGTTAAGTTGCCTGAAGTGTGAAAAAGTGTAGCCATCTGGGCTCATTGAAAGTTGTTAGACTGTTTTGAAATACCTGTGTTAGTGTTAGTGTTAGCCTGGGGGTTTCTGCTAGCATTAAAATCTGTGTTGGTTACATTTCTAGTAATCATTTTAATCGGAATTGTTGGCTACTGAGACTTATCTGCATATTTCAACTGGACACAAGCTGATTTAAGTATACTTTTCCCTGCACTTATTTAAGATTTGAGCCAGAAAATAGTGTGTGTCTTTGCTTCAGTAAATACTGTTTGTCTCTGTCTATCTGCAGTTAAGTTGCCTGAAGTGTGAAAAAGTGTAGCCATCTGGGCTCATTGAAAGTTGTTAGACTGATTTGAAATTCCTGTGTTACTGTTAGTGTTAGCCTGGGGGTTTCTGCTAGCATTAAAATTTGTGTTAGTTACATTTCTAGTAATCATTTTAATCGGAGTTGCTGGCTACTGAGACTTGTCTGCATATATCAGCTGGACACAAGCTGATTTAAGTATACTTTTTTCTGCACTTATTTAAGATTTGAGTAAGTAAATATTGTGTGTCTTTGATTCAGTAAATATTGTGTGTCTCTGTATATTTGCAGTTAGTTCCCCACTTCCCCTCCCTGTTTCCTGTTGTGGTGTTAATCTTGGTGGCTTTGGAATTGCCCGCCCCTGCTGTAAATCTGTTTTTGCACACTCCTTTTACTTACTCCACTGAGTACAGTGAGATCATATTTTGATTTCAGATACGCCTACCAGTCCCTTCTCCTCTGTGGTGTACAGAGAGAGCACTTGGGAAGGACATTCCCCTATAGTATCTTACTCTGCTCTGTTTCCTCCCTCTCCAAAAAAAAAATTGCACTTCATCTGCTTTACTGTATTTGTGTTTCTTCCTACTTTATTACCTTATTTTGCTTTTGCCTCTTCTTATAAGTACTCAATTGAATTTATTCTGCTGCCTTTATTACTGCTTGTTAGTAGCCTGATTAAATTGTAACTATTATTTTAAGGCCATTGGTTTAAGCACTTGGGCTTCAAATCAGTTGTTTTACATTAAGAAGGTTTGTAGTCTACTCTGTTGTGGCAGGACAGGTAGCTTACATCCTTCTAAGTTGGGAACTGCTGATTGAAGGCTCAGTGTCTGTTATTCTAAAAGTGTATTAGTTCTGGTTTAAGCACTTGGGCTTCTGGCCAGTCATTTTACATTAAGAAGGTTTGTGGTCTGCACTTTTGTGGGAGGAGAGGCTAGATTCTGCCCTTCTGAGCTGGAAATTTCTGGATAAAGGCTTATTGTGCATGCTTACCTGAACTGTTTCTTTCTGAAATTGGTATGCCTTGTTTGCTGTAGCATAGACTAGATTTAGGCCAGCTGGATCTAGCTTTGTTTGTATAACTTGTGCACTGATCCAGGCTGTCTTTTTTGGAGAAGGTTTCTCTGTACCCTAGTGGCAGGACTGTGCAGTTAGAACTTGTCTGATTGAAGACTGCTGGAACAGGGCTCAGTTTTGAGCATCTTAACTGGTTAACTGGATAAAGTGTTGTTTTGATTGTATCTGCTTTATTTTTCTGAAAAAAATATTTATATATATATATATATATATATATATATATATATATATATATAAATATACTTGTTTCCCACCTTTCTAAACTAGTATTGTCCAGTTTTCAGGTCACTGCTGAAACCAGGGCTGCGTTACAAGTTTCTGTGTTGCCCATACCTTACATGGATAGAAGGAAGTTTCTCTGTTCACCTGTGAGAGAGGGGAGCTTTGAGCAGACTATCTGTCCCTGGAGGAGTGGTTTCAGCCCAGAAGTTAGTAGTTTATTGGCCATTTTGGGCTAATTTCTATCTCTTTTACTTTCCTGCCTATAAAAACTGCATTTGCACAGTTTTTGCACTTGCATTCTGCTCAGCAAGTGCATTCCAGGTGTTCTGCAGAGTCTACAGCGGCAGAGGGACAAAAGAGAGTTTGGAGTGATTAAGTATCATTTTTCTGCTTTTCTTGCTGTCTTAACTAATTCCGCCTAAAACACCAGTTTTTTAGCATTTCTGTGATTTAAAAAGTTTGCTATTGCTACATATTCTACTTATTTGCTGCCTGCACTTGAATTAAGTCATTGTTGTGTTTAAATAATCTGTTTAACTGTTGTAGGCTATACACTAAAGTGCAATAGCCTTTTCTGTGCATTTAAAGTGTTGTTTTGATTGTATCTGCTCTATTTTCTGAAAAAAAAAACAAAAAAACAAAAAAAATATACCTGTTTTCCACCTTTCTTAACTAGTATAGTCCAGTTGTCAGGTTATTCTTGAATCCAGGGCTGTGTTACAAGTTTCTGTGTTGCCCATACCTTACTTGGATAGATGGAAGTTTCTCTGTTCACCTGTGAGAGAGGGGAGCTTTGAGCAGCCTATCTGTCCCTGGAGCAGTGATTTCAGCCCAGAAGTTTAGCAGTTTATTGGCCATTTTGGGCTAATTTCTATCTCTTTCACTTCCCTGCTATAAAAAACACATTTACGCAGTTTTTGCGCTTGTATTCCACTCAGCAAGTGCCTTCCACGTGTTCTGCAGAATCTATAGCAGCAGAGAGACAAAAGCGTGATATTGGAGTGATTATCATTTTTCTGCTTTTCTTGCTGTCTTAACTAATTCTGCCTAAAATGCCATTTTTTTTTTTAGCGAATCTGTGATTTAAAAGGTTTGTTATTGCTACATATTGTACTTATTTGCTGCCTGCACTTGAATTAAGTCTTTTTTGTGTTTAAATAATCTGTTTAACTGTTGTAGGCTACACATTAAAGTGCGATAGCCTTTTCTGTGCATTTAAAGTGTTGTTTTGATTGTATCTATTCTATTTTCTGAAAACAAAACAAACAAAATATACTTGTTACCCGCCTTTCTGAACTAGTATAGTCCAGTTTTCAGGTTATTGCTGAATCCAGGGCTGTGTTACAAGTTTCTGTGTTGCCCATACCTTACTTGGATAGAAGGAAGTTTCTTTTTTCACCTGTGAGAGTGGGGACCTTTGAGCAGCCTATCTGTCCCTGGAGGAGTGGTTTCAGCCCAGAAGTTAGTAGTTTATCTGCCATTTTGGGCTAATTTCTATCTCTTTCACTTTCCTGCTATAAAAACTACATTTGTGCAGTTTTGTGCACTGGGCAGCACCGTTTAGCTAGTGTTAAACTATTCTTGGCTCCACTAAGTCTACTCTTCAATTTTTCCCTTGGAACTAGACAAACCTTTAACTTTAGCACTCAAACCATTCATTTCACAGTCAAGCACTTGCTTAAAACTCATAGCAAGCACTAATTAATCCTAGCACTAGATCCCCCCCCTATACTGTCCAGAAGGACAAGGCTCTCTATTCGGCCCCACCAGCCAATCAGAAAAACAGCTTATTCTACCTATTCAGGCATGTCCAAAGGGCAGTTTCTGGTGTATTCTCTAGTCCATCTGGTGAATCTGGGCATTTTGAGGCAATGTTACAACTGCCTCATGTACACAGTCAACCCTCTCCTCCTACCACCAAACACTAATATATGCGAGAGATACAATTATACAGCCAAACTGGAGGCAAAGCTCTCTCAACCCAAGACTGGAACTGACAGTCAAGAGGAGAATGGTAATACTTGCAACACACCACCAGTCTCACGTAGACCTAATAACCAACACAGGCAAATAACACACATGAATACATGAAAACATACTCGGAAGCTCTAAATAAAAATCTGCAAAAGCAACAGAGACCTCCAAAGCAGACATCCAAGCAACCTCCATACCCCATCACCAACCATGAAACACATACTTGACATAATCAGTGTGCCACGTAATCACAGCCCTTAATGCAAAATAACATACCCAATACACTAGTAATAGGCAACTCTATAGTCAGGCACACTGATGTCCCACTAACTAGGCTGTACAAGGAGAAGGTTACAGTTAGCTGCCTGTCGGGTGCCAGGATCCACTACATAACACAAGCACTCAGGTCACTCCAGAATAAGTACAAATATGACTCTGTCATTGTCCATGTTGGTGTGAATGACCTGAGACGTACCTCCCTGGACTACATGAAAAGAGACATAGAAGAGCTCTCTGATCATGCAGCCCAGGCCAGTATGACCCTGACCCTGAGTAGCATCCTGCCATCACCAAGAATGATGCCACAGTATGAAGAAAAAATTATCAATTTCAACAGTTGGCTAAGTTTCTGGTGTCATTCAAAGGGGATCCAGTATCTGTCTGCCTGGGATTATATGCTTGACAAGCCACGTAGCTTCACAAGACATGGCTTGCATCTGTCACTCTTAGGCTTTTGAATACTGGCCAAGGCTCTTGCCGCCCTCCATAGTGCCTTTTATAGGCAAGGCTGAAAAGACAAACCCACCACCATAAATAGCAAAAGTAACCAAAAACTGAGGGTAATGCTACTCAATGCCAGAAGTCTAAACCTCAAAATGCACACACTCGAGGTACTCCTCAGTATGGAGAACATCGACATCTGTGCAGTAACAGAAACCTGGTTTAAGGCTCCTGAGAGCACACCAGCACTAGTAGGCTATAACTCATACCATACATTTCGGCCACAGAACCAGGACCGAAACACAAAAGGCGGGGGTGTATCCATATTCATCAAGGATACCCACACCTCCAAGTTAGTGGTGCAGCACAATGCATCAGAGATCATCCATGTGCAACTAACAACAGGCAAAACTGCAATCCAAATTGTAGCTTGCTACAGATCACTTTCCAAAGGCAGTCTATGAGCATCTGCAGGAATGCATGGATTATTCTACCCCAAGTAAAACCAAGACTCACTCCTCCAAGAAAAGGAAACCAGTCTGGTGGACCCTTGCCATAAACAAGCTATACAACAGGAGGAAATTTGTACAGAAAAGAGTAAAATCCCAAGAAAGAAAGACATCCCTGATCAGTATCAACAATAAACTATGATCCCTCATTAAATCATCCAAGGCTAGTTTCAAAAGAAAAATTGCCAATAACTCCAAAGATAACCACAAAGCGTTCTTTAGTTATATCAAGAACCTAAGTGGAAACTCTCAGATCTGTTCTGAGTTAGTGCAGAATGGCACAAAATACACTGAACTGACTGATATTGCCAACATTCTGGCAGACAGATTTAGTGCAAACTTCACCCCCCTCTCACCCCCTAAAGGGCCCATAACCATACCAGAAGAATGTAGGGCCCCATCAATCACCGACACAACTGGTTAAAACAACCCTATCCAAAGCCAAAAACACAGCTTCAATGGGACTGGATGATGTCCCAGGCTGTGTCTTACAAGAGCTCTAAAATGAACTAACCCCTCACCTAAACACACTGTTCAAACTCAGCCTCTCTACAGGCTACGTACCCACAGAGTGGCGCACTGCAGTAGTTATCCCACTCCACAAAGGTGGAGCCACAACGGACCCCGGGAACTATCATTATTATAAGCCTGACTAGCCTGGTCTGCAAGGCTATGGAATGCATCATCATGGAACTCATTAACAGAGACATTGGGAACCTCCAAACCTTGGACCCTACCCAGTTTGGCTTTGTTAAGGGCAGATCATGCCTCCTAAACCTGGTGGACTTCTTTGAGACAGTTACCAAGGCATTAGACGAGGGAAAGGAGGTCCACACAGCCTACCTAGACCTCACAAAGGCTTTCAACACCATCCCCCAGTCTAGTATTATAGACAAGCTCATCAGCTTGAACATAAACCCCTACATCATGAGATGGGTTGCCAACTGGTTCATGGATAGAACCCACATGGTGAGAGTTGCAGGCTCTACGATCGACTCTAAACCAGTTACAAGTGGCGTCCCCCAGGGCACAGTCCTAGGACCCCCTCCTGCTTGCTATATACTTCTCATCAAGCATAGGATGACTACGGCTGACCAAGTTCACAGGCTACTGCAAACTGGGGGCCATAATTGATACTCCGGCTGATACAGACACCCTCCAGATGGGTCTAACTGAGATGGACACCTGGTGTCAAAAGCATGGCCTCAATCTAAATGCCAAAAAGTGCATAGTCATCCCGTTTGGAAAAAACAAAGTACCCGCGAACTACCACATAGGTGGTAGTCCCCTAAATACAGAAAATGTAATAAGAGATCTGGGGACCCAAGTAGATAGTAATCTCTCCTTTGATAATCATATTGCCAAGGTGGTTGGAAAATCCTTCTATGTGGCCCACCTAATCACAAAAGGGTTTGTATCTAGAACAAAAGAGGTTATTGTGCCTCTCTACTCATCACTCATTAGACCCATCATAGAATACAATGCCCCATTTGGGATGTACCTTACAAGACACTTGCAACAGCTGGAAAGACCACAAAAGTACCTCACCAAGAGGATTACTGTCCTCAGACAGATGCCCTATGCAGCCCGACTCAAGAAACTCCAGCTGTACTCGGTTGCATACCGCTTACTCAAAGGTGATCTCTGCCTGACATAAAAGGCCATATCTAACCCAGAACTGATGGACATGCTCCACCTAAATAAAAAACAAATCCCGGAGAGCCACACGCTCTAGAGATATAAACCTCACCACAATGATAAATAGGACATGCTGGAGGGATAGATTCCTGTCCCAGAGACTCCCCATGCTTTGGAACAGGATTCCAATATACATCAGGCAGAGCCCTTCACTAACACTCTTCAAGAGAAACCTTGACGGGTGGATGGGAAACAGAAAATTTACCCCAGGGATCACTGCAGTGGCTCTGCTGGACAGTGGCACAGGGAACTAATGGCTCTGCTGGACAGAGGCACAGGGAACTAATCTAAGGGGGTGACGAAAGCCAACACATTCTGACTAGGCTTATAAATGCCCTTGGGCAGATAGCCTAGCACTTACCTATGAACCCATGAAACTAGTAGCACTCTTCAAGAAAAATCTTGACGAGTGGATGGGAAATAGGAAATACACCTCGGGGATCACTTCTGTGTCTCTGCTGAACAGTGGCACAGGAAAATAACTTTCTTGGGTGGCGTAAGCCAGGGAACCTTGTTGGCTAGGCTTATGTAGGCCCTTGGGCCGATAGCCTAGTACCTATATATATATATATATATATATATATATATATATATATATATATATATATACATATATTATTTATAGATATAAATTATTTATTATTTAGTTTATTTATTTATTGTCATTTGTTTGACGGAATGGTCCAGCTGGGTGAGAAGTGCCCATTTTCAGTGGAGTCCTGGGAAGAAAAGCTCCACATATAAGACATTTCACATACAATACAGAATTTACATTAATAAAGACATTTAGTACATATTATTGGCAGCTTATACAATTGGTGGAAAAAACGGCCTACTACATAACAGAGCAAAATCCCAAAAAAGGAAGGCATCGCTGGTCAGTATTAGCAAGAAACTTCGATCCCTCATAAAATCATCAAAGGCCAGTTTCGAAAGAAAAATTGCCCTAGACACTAAAGATAATCACAAGGCCTTCTTTAGTTATGTCAGGAATATGGGTGGAAACTCCCAGATATGCTCTGAATTGTTGCATAACGGTACAAAATATACCGAACCTCCAGACATAGCCAACATCCTGGCTGACAGATTCAGTGCAAACTCCCCCCCTTCCCCCCCAAAGGAGCAAATGCCTATCCCAACTAAATGTAACCTCCCTGACATCACAGATGCACAGGTGAAAGCTGCCCTCTCCAAAGCAAAAAACACAGCATCTATGGGACCGGACGGTGTCCCAGGCTGTGTCTTACATGAGCTCCAGGAAGAACTGAACCCTCACATTAAGGCACTGTTCAGACTTAGCCTTACTACAGGATATGTACCCAAAGAATGGCGTACAGCTACAGTGGTCCCACTCCACAAAGGTGGTGCCACAATGGACCCCAGGAATTATCCCCCATAAGCTTGACTAGTCTGGTCTGTAAAGCTGTGGAGTGTATTATCATGGAACTCATAAACAAAGACATTGGGAGCCTCCAGACACTGGACCCTACCCAATTCGGCTTTGTTAAGGGCAGATCTTGCCTCTTAAACCTAGTTGATTTCTTTGAAACAGTTACCAAAGCAATAGATGAGGGCAAGGTAGTCCACACAGCCTACCTGGACCTCGCAAAAGCCTTCAACATAATACCCCACTCAGGCATCATAAATAAGCTTACCAGCTTAAATATCAACCCCTATATCACAAGATGGGTTGCAAACTGGCTCAGGGATAGAACCCACATGGTCAGAATCACAGGTGCCATGTCCGAATCCAAACCAGTTACAAGTGGCGTCCCACAGGGCTCAGTTCTGGGACCTCTCTTGTTCAGTATATACTTCTCTGAGGTTCTGGCTAACACAGGGGGATTATGGCTGACAAAGTTCACAGATGACTTCAAACTGGGGGCCATAATCGAATCTCCAGCTGACATAAGCATCCTCCAAAAGGGTCTCACAGAGATGGATGCTTGGTGCCAGAGTCACGGCCTCAAGCTAAATGCGAAAAAGTGCATAGTCATCCCCTTTGGGAAAAACAAGGTGCCCACAAATTACCACATAGGTAGTAATCCATTAAGTACGGAGGAAGTAATTAGAGATTTGGGGACCAACGTAGATAGTAATCTTTCCTTTGATAATCACGTTGCCAAAGTGGTTAGAAAGACTTTCTATATAGCCCACCTTATCACGAAAGGGTTCGCATCTAGATCAAGAGAGGTCATTGTGCCCCTCTACTCATTACTCATCAGGCCCATAATTGATTACAATGCCCCATTTGGGATGTACCTTACCCGACACCTGCAGCAACTGGAGAGACCCCAAAAGTACCTCACCGAGAGGATCATGGGCTACAAACAGATGTCCTATGCAGCTCGACTAAAGAAACTCCAGCTCTACTCATTTGCTTACCGCCTATTCAGAGGCGATCTATGCATGACGTACAAAGCCATGTCAAACCCAGAATTAATGGACATGCTCCACCTCAAAAAATCCAAGTCCCTTAGAGCTACACGCTCCAGGGACTTAAACCTCAGCAGAAAAATAAATAGGACATGCTGGAGGGACAGAGTAATTTCCCAGAGGCTCCCCTCACTCTGGAATAGAATCCCAATTCATGTTAGACATTGCCCCTCGCTGACACTCTTCAAGCAAAATCTGGACGTGTGGATGGGAAATCACAAATTCACCCCTGGGATCTCTTCTGTGTCCCTGCTAGACAGAGGCACAGTAAACTAATTTTAAAGGGTACCTTCTGTGACCTACTTTACAGAGGCACAGTAGGCTAATCTAATAGGGAGGTGGAAGCCAGATACACTCTGGCTAGGCTTATAAATGCTCTAGGGCAGATAGCCTAGTATCTACCTATGAACCTATGAACCTAAAACTGTACATAAGTAATCATTCTCAAATCAAAGATATTATACAACCAATACAGAGTATATACCTGAGAGTATTCCATATGAGTAGTTTTCAGCTAGAAAACTTTATACAGGGCATTTCATGCAGTGGGTGCAAAGCAGATATAGGAATTAATTAGAAACTAGGTACTTAACCTTTTCACATGTTTAGGAGGTGTAATAGCCGAGTGATAAGCTATAAGAGTCCTGTTACAGGAATCAGCAAAGTCGGTGGATATTGTTGCAGATATAAGTGGTGGTATGATAGCGAGAGTACCTGAATGTCTAACCTGGTTCAATGGTAGGTCTATAATGGTTAGGAAGAGAAGGAAGTATACAGGGGTGATCAATGGTAGGACAATGAGGGTCAGTAAAAGAGAGAATTGGACAGGATGGAAAGGCGGAGTAAGTAAAAAGACAAGTGAATATGAAAGGAGGATGCCAGAGTAGTAGAGTGGGGGTGAGAATAGTTGTGATGGTTGAAGTTAGGTTATATGAGATGTGGTGTTAGCACATGTGCACAACCAAGATGAGGAGAGGTGTTGTTTCAGAGATGTCTTGAAGAGGGTTACTGAGCAGGTGCATTGAAGTGTTGGAGGGAGAGAGTTCCAAAGTTTTGCCATGGTAAAGGAATAAAGCATCTGGCCAGTCAAAAGTTTGGGTTTCTTTTTGAAAAAAAAAATTTTGAAAAAAAAAAAGTTTGGGTTTCTGTACATTTATGAGAAGTTGGTTGTTGGATCTGAGTGATTTGTTAGGATAGTATAAAGTAAGTATAGAAGACAGAGCAGGGCACATGGATGGATTATGAATGAGTTTGTGAGCTGTAGTTAGTTGGATAAGGGTGAGATAGTTGGGGAGTTCAAGCCATTTTAGGTTGTGCAATGATAAGCAGTAGTAGGATGAGTAGGAGGCATTAGTTACAAACTTAGCAGTTTTGTTGTAGCATGAGTCTAGTTTGGACTTTAAGAGGACTGAATGTTGGAGAGGAGGGGGCACCATATAAGAGAGAGGGTAATAGAAAAGAAGAGACAAGGGAAAGTAGGGGGCGATGCACTGAGAAGATGTTTGTTTCGGTAGAGAGAACCAAGCTTTTGATGTTTTGGGAAGATTATTAGACATCCAAATTTCGGTGGAGGTGAGGGCATTTTGGGCGAGTTGCTGTAGTTTTCAGGAGTTGTTTGCAGTGCAGATGATAGTGGAGTCATCTGCATACTGGATGATTGAGCCTTGACAGAGTGCAGTGTGGAAGTTATTAATAAATGTGCTAAAGAGAAGTTGGCCTAAATTGGAGCCTTGAGGAACACCAGTGGTGGTGTTTAGGAAAGGGGAGCAAGGGTTCTGCCATTTATTTGATTGTTGCCTGTTAGTGAGGTAATTAGTGAACAAATTTAGAGTTTGAGGTAAGGTACCTGGGTCTATAATGGAACATCGAATATTTAACAGTTCGACCCTTAGTGATCAAACTGTTAAATCATCGAATGTTCCGAAAAAAAAAAATAAAAATAACAACAAAAAAAACTAAATGGTGTAGGCAAGGGGGGGCAAGCCCCACTGCACCTCCTCACACCCTCCCCCGCTACATAAGTATACCAACTCCGAGACCGCACTACATTGAAGTAAATGGAAATCTCCCCTTATGGAGATTTCCATTTACATCTTCGATGTTCTGCAGTTTCGCTATTCTCGTATCAACAATGTCAGATTTAACATTGTCAGCTTTCAAGATATAGACCCAAGGTACCTATGTTAGAGAGTTTTGTAAGAAGGAGAGAGTGAGATATAGTATTGAAAGCTTTAAAAAGATCAAGAAATATTGAAGATATGATTTTACCAACATCACAGGCTTGGTTGACAGTGTTCATGAAGGATATGAGTGCAATGGTGGTACTATGTCCAGGCCTAAATCCGTGTTGGGTGGGGGAGAGGATGTTGTTGTAAGTCAGATGGTGAAGAAGTTGAGAATGAATACATTTTTCCAGAATCTTAGAGATGGGTTATAGTTTAGCAATGGGGCAAAAGTTGGTGGTGTCTATGTTGGGGTCCCACTTGTGTAGAGGGAGGATATAAGCTTTTTTCCAGAAGATGGGCATATACGATTCTTGGCTATATCTGTTGAAAAGTATGCTGACAGGGTAAGCAATTGAGTTGGCTGAGATTTGCAGGTATTTGGCAGGTATATTGTCAGGGGCATTTGAGGGTAATGTGACAGTGGTGAGGTCTGCGGTGGGAGTGATGGATGCATTTAAGGTGGAGGTGGGATTACATCAAAGATCAGCTTTGTGCCCTTTCTTATTTGCAATGGTGATGGACAGGTTGACAGACGAGCTCAGACAGGAGTCCCCATGGGCTATGATGTTTGCAGATAAGATTGTGATATGTAGTGAGAGTAGGGAACAGGTGGAGGAGACCCTGGAGAGGTGGATATATGCTCTAGCGAGAAAAGGAATGAAGGTCAGCAGGACTAAGACAGAATATATGTGTGTGTGAATGAGAGGGAAGATAGAGGAATGGTGAGGATGCAGGGAGTAGAGGTGATGAAGGTGGATGAGTTTAAATACTTGGGATCAGCAGTTCAGAGTAATGGTGAATGTGGAGGAGAGGTGAAGAAGTGAGTATAGGCAGGATGGAGTGGGTGGAGGAGTGTCAGGAGTGATTTGTGACAGATGAGTACCAGTAAGAGTGAAAGGGAAGGTCTACAAGAGGGTGGTCAGGCCAGCTATGTTAGATGGGTTTGAGTCAGTGACAGTGACAAAAAGGCAGGAGTCAGAGCTGGACATGGCAGAGTTAAAGATGTTAAGATTTGCATTGGGTGTGACAAGGGTGGACAGGGTTAGGAATAAGTATATTAGAGGGTCATCCCAGGTTGGAAGGTTTGGAGACAAACAGTAACCAGTAACCAGATCACAAACAAAAAAGTAATTCCACAGAGGCAGAAGCTCAACCAGACAGCACTTTATTGCACAAAGATACACCGGTTCTCCACTACTGACCTAGGTTTCGTCACAAAAGACTTCTTCAGAGTGTGTTGAACCAGGTTTAAATACACACAGTCAATTAAAAAAGCTACTACGTAATTAAAATTCCAATCAATTAAAAAATAACAATTGTTAAAAACATTTACAAAAACACAATGCTACCCCACCCTTTAAAAAAACCAAGGTAAGTGTGAAATACTCATAACTGTTAAATGACCTCTAAAAATGTGCGTACACAAATACATAGTTACATTGATCAACCAGCACGAAAAAACAACCACATTATGCATTTAAATTGCAATGAAAATGTATATATATAAGAAAATAATAAAGGAAGGTATAATGAGTAATGGTGAATCTTAATAAATATATGTGTGTCTAGATGTTATTGTACATATTCCGTAATATACAAATATACAACATCTGTCAAGGCATTTTAACCCAAAATATGCCTTAACCTCAAAAATGGCTTTATAGATGTAAACTCATTCAATCCCGGGTATGAATATGCATTTAACCTGAACTGCCATTTTAGTTCACATACATCTAAATGATAATCAGTAATCCTACCCTGTGGATCTTTAACTAGTTGTTGTATGACACAAAACTGAAAACTGTGATCATTGTATGCTATAATATGTCTGGCCAATGCATTGGTGGGTTTCTTGTGCTGAATATCCAAAATGTGTTCTCTAATTCTCTCTCTGAAACGCCTACAAGTCTTTCCCACATAAAAAGCAGTGCATGCCTGACATTTAGCAAGATAAACCACATTAACAGAAAAACAATCATAATGCCCCACAATGTTAATGGGTATGTTATTGATCACAATTCTATTCCCTGTGGGCATCACCTGCCTACAAGTCAAACACCTTCCACATTTAAAATTCCCCTTAATTTTATTACTTGCATTGTCGTTGCTCATAGCACTTCTTTCAAACATCTCCTTCAGAGCTAAATCCTTACGAAATATAAATTTGACTTGACGGGCAACAAAACCTTGAAACTCTTTTAACCTAATGAAAGATTCCCAATTCTTTTCTATAATCTTTCTAATATACTCAGTGTCAGCGTTAAAGGTGAGTACAAACAAAAAATTCCCATTGAAAGAGATGTCTTCCCTACAATGATCCACTATGTCACTAAAGAGATCCACATTACTTCTAAGAATGGGTTGACTAATACCTCTATTCCTTTTATAAAGTATCTCTTTCCTAATCTCATCACACAAATGCTTGGGGTACCCCCTATTTAGAAATAATTGTACCATAAAATCTAATTCTAATTGAAAGTCCATCTCCTCACTAACCATGCGGGCCGCCCTGACCATTTGACCTTTAATAATAGCTCTTTTTTGGTGCCCAGGGTGCCAGCTATCAAAGTGCAAGTATGAATTAGAAAAGGTGGGCTTTCTATATATTCTTGAAGCAAGACATCCTTTCTCCTTAATAAATGTTAAACCCACATCTAAATATGTGATTTTTTTCTTTGTGGATCTCATGGGTAAATTTTAAAAACCAAACAGTTTGATTAATGTACTCAGTGAAGGCATCTAATACTGTCTTCTCACCTTGCCAAATTATAAATATGTCATCCAAAAAACATGTGTAAAATTTAATAAATGGACGATATTCACTATTTAAAACATAATTGGCCTCCCAAAAAGCCATGATGTAATTGGCGTAAATAGGGGCGCAAGCCACCCCCATAGCTACACCTGTACGCTGTCTGAAAAAATGATCTTCAAAAAACAAAAAAATATTACATAAAACCAATTCCATTAATCTAACAAAAGTATTTATCTCTTCCAGATCAAAAATGCCAGTAGCAAACAATTGTTCTTCCAACCAAACCAAACCGACCTCATGTGGAATAACTGTAAAAAGATTAACAACATCAATAGTCACAAAATAACAACTCTCTTGAAAATCCACCTTCTTGACTTTATCCAAAAAATGCCAGGAATCCTTAGTGATGTGAGAAAATCTTTTTAACCCTAGTTTCAATTTGGAGTCCAAAAACTGACTAATAAAGGCAACTTTACTCCTTTTCCCATCCACAATCGGTCTGAACCGAATGTTGTCCAGACCTTTGTGGATTTTAGGAATACCGAATATTCCACTAACAACCGGAAATTTGTTGTACATAAATTCATAGTCACTTTCACTAATTTCCCCCTGAAACAACATATCTTCAAGTGCTAGATCTACTTTTTTGTAAGCTATATTAATTTCGTTCTTGCTGACTTCTATGTAATTGTCTTCCATGAGCATATTAAGCATCTCACTGACATAATCCAATTTGTCCACTATAACAACACCACTACCCTTATCAGGTTTCATGATGCATATGTTTTTAATGTTACATAAATACCTAATAATCTCAATATCATCCTGGGTCATGTTACAAAAATACATAGATGTTTTATTCTTAAAGAAATTCCTAATGTCCTGTTCACACATATTTTCGAATAATTCCACAATTTTTGTATAAGGTGGATTAAAGAAACTGGGCCTATGGAGACTTGATGTATGAAATACACCATCAGAATTGCCCCCAGATCCAAAGTGAGCTGCCAAATTCAATTTTCGAGTAAATAGCCTAAGGTCAATCAAAGTATCTACAATATCAGCATTCCTGCAAGGAACAAAATTGAAGCCCTTAGACAATAATTCAGCATGTTTGGACTTAAAGGTCAAACTGGAATAATTGTATAATTTAAAATCATGTGCTTGGTTGTAAAGTATGTTTGGATTGCTCAAAGGGCCTAACTTATGTGTACATACATCCAAAAATTCATCAAAGTTGTTATTAATGATCTCGTTCTGAAGTTCCTGTTGACAGTTTCTGTACAAATGGCAATAGTAACTGCTTGGTTCACGTTTATGCAACTCAATTGTTAGAAAGGCAGGATGAATATTCTCTTTACAGCACACAACAGGCCAGTGGTTTACTGGTACAAAATTCTTCCAATGTTATTAATGAGTACGCACCTATGCGTTTATTAGACGATGTAAAAATGTCTTTGGCCAATATGTGCGACAGTATGTTGTGTTTGGATGATGGTTTTTCATTGACGGACTTTGGTAACAATGATGGGGGGGGTATATTTATTAACGAAGTATTCTGCACCTCAACAGACAGGGTAGGAATAGTTTGTCATAATACGTCTGTTGCAGACGAAGCTGAAACACTGTTGAATATGAGCACTTACACAATTGTTGATCAGGTTTGCATTGTGGAAGACACGACTCAGGGTAATCACAAAGTGAATAGTTCACATCAGGTGTCACCACATGTACATCCTTCAAGCAGTCAAGTCAGTTGCGTCCTTCACAATATTTCTGATACTAGTGTACCTTTGGTACACAGCCAATCAGTATGTCTTGAGTCATTGGGACATTGTACTCAGAACGAGATCATTAATAACAACTTTGATGCATTTTTGGATGTATGTACACATAAGTTAGGCCCTTTGAGCAATCCAAATATACTTTACAACCAAGCACATGATTTTAAATTATACAATTATTCCAGTTTGACCTTTAAGTCCAAACATGCTGAATTATTGTCTAAGGGCTTCAATTTAGTTCCTTGTAGGAATGCTGATATTGTAGATACTTTGATTGACCTTAGGCTATTTACTCGAAAATTGAATTTGGCAGCTCACTTTGGATCTGGGGGCAATTGTGATGGTGTAGTTCATACATCACGTCTCCATAGGCCCAGTTTCTTTAATCCACCTTATACCAAAATTGTGGAATTATTCGAAAATATGTGTGAACAGGACATTAGGAATTTCTTTAAGAATAAAACATCTATGTAGTTTTGTAACATGACCCAGGATGATATTGAGATTATTAGGTATTTATGTAACATTAAAAACATACGCATCATGAAACCCGATATGGGTAGTGGTGTTGTTATAGTGGACAAATTGGATTATGTCAGTGAGATGCTTAATATGCTCATGGAAGACAATTACATAGAAGTCAGCAAGAATGAAATTAATATAGCTTACAAAAAAGTAGATCTAGCACTTGAAGATATGTTGTTTCAGGGGGAAATTAGTGAAAGTGACTATGAATTTATGTACAACAAATTTCCGGTTGTTAGTGGAATATTCGGTATTCCTAAAATCCACAAAGGTCTGGACAACATTCGGTTCAGACCGATTGTGGATGGGAAAAGGAGTAAAGTTGCCTTTATTAGTCAGTTTTTGGACTCCAAATTGAAACTAGGGTTAAAAAGATTTTCTCACATCTCTAAGGATTCCTGGCATTTTTTGGATAAAGTCAAGAAGGTGGATTTTCAAGAGAGTTGTAATTTTGTGTCTATTGATGTTGTTAATCTTTTTACAGTTATTCCACATGAGGTCAGCTTGGTTTGGTTGGAAGAACAATTGTTTGCTATGGGCATTTTTGATCAGGAAGAGATAAATACTTTTGTTAGATTAATGGAATTGGTTTTATGTAATAATTTTTTGTTTTTTGAAGATCATTTTTTCAGACAGCGTACAGGTGTAGCTATGGGGGCGGCTTGAGCCCCTATTTACGCCAATTACATCATGGCTTTTTGGGAGGCCAATTATGTTTTAAATAGTGAATATCGTCCATTTATTAAATTTTACACACGTTTTTTGGATGACATATTTATAATTTGGCAAGGTGAGAAGACAGTATTAGATGCCTTCATTGAGTACATTAATCAAACTGTTTGGTTTTTAAAATTTACCCATGAGATCCACAAAGAAAAAATCACATATTTAGATGTGGGTTTAACATTTATTAAGGAGAAAGGATGTCTTGCTTCAAGAATATATAGAAAGCCCACCTTTTCTAATTCATACTTGCACTTTGATAGCTGGCACCCTGGGCACCAAAAAAGAGCTATTATTAAAGGTCAAATGGTCAGGGCGTCCCGCATGGTTAGTGAGGAGATGGACTTTCAATTAGAATTAGATTTTATGGTACAATTATTTCTAAATACGGGGTACCCCAAGCATTTGTGTGATGAGATTAGGAAAGAGATACTTTATAAAAGGAATAGAGGTATTATTCAACCCATTCTTAAAAGTAATGTGGATCTCTTTAGTGATATAGTGGATCATTGTAGGGAAGACATCTCTTTCAATGGGAATTTTTTGTCTGTACTCACCTTTAACGCTGACACTGAGTATATTAGAAAGATCATAGAAAAGAATTGGGAATCTATATTAGGTTAAAAGAGTTTCAAGGTTTTGTTGCCCGTCAAGTCAGATTTATATTTCGTAAGGATTTAGCTCTGAAGGAGATGTTTGAAAGAAGTGCTATGAGCAATGACAATGCAAGTAATAAAATTAAGGGGAACTTTAAATGTGGAAGGTGTTTGACTTGTAGGCAGGTGATGCACACAGGGAATAGAATTGTGATCAATAACATACCCATTAACATTGTGGGGCATTATGATTGTTTTTCTGTTAATGTGGTTTATCTTGCTAAATGTCAGGCATGCACTGCTTTTTATGTGGGAAAGACTTGTAGGCGTTTCAGAGAGAGAATTGGAGAACACATTTTGGATATTCAGCACAAGAAACCCACCAATGCATTGGCCAGACATATTATAGCATACAATGATCACAGTTTTCAGTTTTGTGTCATACAACAACTAGTTAAAGATCCACAGGGTAGGATTACTGATTATCATTTAGATGTATGTGAACTAAAATGGCAGTTCAGGTTAAATGCATATTCATACCCGGGATTGAATGAGTTTACATCTATAAAGCCATTTTTGAGATTAAGGCATATTTTGGATTAATATGCCTTGACAGATGTTGTATATTTGTATATTAGGGAATATGTACAATAACATCTAGACACACATGTATATTTATTAAGATTCACCATTACTCATTATACCTTCCTTTATTATTTTCTTATATATATACATTTTCATTGCAATTTAAATGCATAATGTGGTTGTTTTTTCGTGTTGGTTGATCAATGTAACTATGTATTTGTGTACACACATTTTTTAGAGGTCATTTAACAGTTGTGAGTATTTCACACTTACCTTGGTTTTTTTTAAAGGGTGGGGTAGCATTGTGTTTTTGTAAATGTTTTTAACAATTGTTATTTTTTAATTGATTGGAATTTTAATTACGTAGTAGCTTTTTTAATTGACTGTGTGTATTTAAACCTGGTTCAACACACTCTGAAGAAGTCTTTTGTAATGAAACCTAGGTCAGTAGTAGAGAACCAGTGTATCTTTGTGCAATAAAGTGCTGTTTGGTCGAGCTTCTGCCTCTGTGGAATTACCTTTTAGGTTTGGAGACAAAGCCAGAGAGGCAAGATTACGTTGGTTTGGACATGTGCTGAGGAGGCATGCAAAGTATATTGGGAAAAAGATGCTAAGAATGAAGCTGCCAGGTAACAGGAAAAGAGGAAGGCCTGAGATAAGGTTTATGGATATGGTGAGAGAGGACATGCAGGTGTTTGGTGTCACAGAGTAAGATGCAGAGGACAGGAAGAAATAGAAACAGATGATCCACTGTGGTGACCCCTAACAGGAGCAGCTGAAAGAAGAAGAGTATTGTCAGGGGCATTTGTGCATGATTTGAGTTTTAGAAGTATTTTTTTAATAGTCTAGGTGGGTATAGATGACAGAGTAAAGTTGGGAAGAGGGGATGAACTGATGTTAGCTGTGGAGAGGTCTGTGGTGGACAAGCTTGTCTTGGGAAAGGTAGCAGTTAGATCGGTTATAGTATCTATGAAATAGGAGTTGAAGGTTGCAGAAATTTCAATGGGTGTTTTATTTGGGTCTGGGCAAGGATTATTAGTAGTGTCTGGGTTTAATAAAGAGTTGAAGGAGCTTCAGAATTTCTTTGGGCTTTGCTTGTGTTGATTTTGTAATGTAAGGTAGTGTTTTTTTGTTTTGTAGTACTAGCCACTTAATCTGGTTTTGGAGCTGTTTGTATTGGGCGAGGTCAGATGGATTTTGTTTTTCTGTCAGATTTTCCATGATTTGTCCCTGCATTTCATGAGAGTCTTAGTGGATCTTGTTGGCAACTGGCATGGTTGATCTTTAATCTCTTTTGTGTAAGGGGAGCAAGGTTGTTTATTATGCCAGGGAAGGTTGAATTGAAGAACCAAATTGCCTCATCAAGGGGAAGTGATTTTAGTGCATCCCAGTTGATGCTAAGCAGCCTTTGGTTAAAGCTAGATGGACAGAACTGGGATTCATCTCTGGTAACCCTGTACTGATGTTTATTAATTGTTGTGGTACATTCACGTTGTATAAAGGCCAGTAAGTCATCACTTATATTATTGGAGAGTGTACCAGCGGATCTGAGCTTATTTGGGTTGGACACAAAAATCTAGTCTAGGATTGAGCCATTAATATTAATTTTATTAGGCCTGGTTATGGTGTTAACTAGATGGGTAAACTTGTATAGTTTGATATTGCAGTTAGAGTGGTGTGGGGATATGTCTAAACAGTTGATAATTATGTCTTCCAGTATGATAGTCTCATTTTTTTATGTTAGTAGATGCCAAGGCAAGGATTTACTCAAGAACTGGGATGTTATTGCCTCGGGGAATGTAAATGACTATCACACAGAGGTTTTTGCAATTATTCATTTTAAGGAAAGAAACTAAAAGTTCAGCTGTGGAGAACTATGGGATGGGTTTTGTATATGGGATAATAGTGAAGGACATGGGGTATGTTAGAGAGATGCCTCCACCTTTTTTCTGGGTCTGTCGGCCCTAAGACAGGTGAAATCTGGGGGAAGGTATTCTACACCACAAGACACATAGCTCACCTACACAGTGTGTCCCTCAACCTAAGCCCCTAAGGCCAAATAGCTTGCCCAATACAATAACCATAGGTGACTCAATAGTGAGGCACACTGATGCTCCACTCACTAGGTTTAATAAGGAGAAGGTAACAGTCAGCTGTCTATCAGGTGCCAGAATCTGACACATAGCACACGCACTCAGGTCACTCCACAACAAGTACAAGTGTGACTCTGTCATTGTCCATGTGGGTGTGAATGACCTGAGATGCACCTTCCTGGAATACATGAAAAGAAATATGATGGAGCTCTCTGATTATGTGGCCCAGGCAGGTATGACCCTAGCCCTGAGCAGCATCCTACCATCACCCAGAATGATACCGCAGTACAAACAGAAAATGATTGACTTCAAAAATTGGCTAAGTTTCTGGTGTCATTCTAAGGGGATCCAGTATCTGTCTGCTTGGGATGACATAACTGACAGACCTCGATGCTTTGCCAGAGATGGCCTACATCTGTCACCCCTGGATTCCGGGTACTGGTTAAGGCTCTTGCCACCCCTATAGTGCTTTTTTAGGTGGTATTCCAAAGACCAAATTACCACCATAATAACTATAAATAAATGCAATCTGAGGGTCATGCTGCTTAATGTTAGAAGTCTAAATCTCAAGATACACTCACTCAAAGCACTCCTCAAAATAGAGAACATCAACATCTGTGGTATAACAGACACCTGGTTTAAAGCAGCAGAATGCACCCCTGCACTACCGGGCTATAACTCATTCCACACCTTTCGGCCCCAGAACATGGACAGAAACTCCAAAGGTGGTGGTGTCTCTATATTCATAAAGGATATGCGCACCTCCAGACTAGTAGCCCAGAATAACGCACCTGAGATACTCGAGGTACAGCTAACATTAGATAAGATATCAGTTCAGCTTGTAGCCTGCTATAGGTCCCCAACCATATCCCAAGACTCTCACTCCACATTCCTAAGCACCCTGGAAACTATTAAGATCCAACCCAACACTCTCATACTAGGTGACTTCAACTACCCATCCATAAACCTGGAAAACTACTCATGCACCAGTGCACTGGCCCAACCCTTCCTGGAATTCATCAGTTCCAATGCCCTGGACCATCTCATTCTTACCCCAACTAGAGGAAGCAACATTCTTGACCTGGTTATTACTAAGATGGGCAACTGTTACTCTACAACAATAGTCAATTCCTGCCTGGTTAGATCTGACCACAAACTAATCACCATGGAAATCCACATTTCACCCACGCCCTCCACAAAGGTATCCACCATGACAAAACATCTCCAAAGCTGACTTTGGACTCCTAAAAACAGAGGTGGCTAACTTCACGGCACCCATGCTAATGAAAAATAGTGCATGACTGCCGAATCATACACCAATGCACTGAACAAACACGTACATAAATGCATGAAACTAGCCATACTCAACAGAGCCAAGATGCTTTCCTCCAAAAAAAGGAATCCAATCTGGTGGTCCCCTGCCATTAATAAGCTCTAGAACAGAAGTAAGAAACTGTTGCAGAAACAAAGTGAAGTCCTAAGAATGGAAAAATTCCCTTATCAGCCTCAACAAAAAGTTGAGATCCCTCATCAAAACCTCCAAAGCCAGCTATGAAGACAGAATTGCATCAGACACTAAAAACAACTACAAAGCCTTCTATAGTTATATCAAGAATCTCCATGGCAATACCCAGATTTGCTCTGAGTTACTACACAATGGTACCTCCTATACTGAGCCAACAGATATTGCCAACATACTGGCCAGCAGATTCAGTGCCAACTTTACCCCTCTCTCCCCACTAAAGGACCAATCTCAATACCGGAAGGCCAATAATACAGCTTCCATGGGACCTGACAATATCCCTGGCTGTGTTCTACATGACTTTTAAATTTAACTGGCACCACATCTATGTGCCCTGTTCACTCACAGCCTCACTTCAGGCTTTGTCCCTACTGAATGGTGCACTGCTACAGTCATCCCTCTCTATAAAGGAGGCGCGACTACACACCCTGGAAATTATTGCCCCATTAGCCTGATGAGTCTGATATGTAAGGCTATGGAGCACATCATCATGGACCTAATTAACAAAGATATAGGGAATCTCCAAACTCTAGATCCCATGCAATTTGAGTCAGTCACTAGAGCTGTGGATGAAGGTAAGGCATCTCATACAGCCTTCATCAATCTGGCCAAGGCCTTTGATACCATTCCTCACTCAGGATCAAATTGGCTCACAGATATTACCCACAGTGTAAAAGTAGTGGACTCCAAGTCAGACTGCCGACCAGTCATGAGTGGACTCCCACAGGGATCGGTCCTGGGTTCTCTCCTGTTTGGCATCTACTTCTAAGAAGTCAAGGCCAACACAGAGGGACTCTGGCTGACCAAGTTCAGAGATGACTGCAAACTGGGAGCCATTATTAACTCCCCAAGTGATGCAGACATCCTACGGAAAGGCCTCACTGAGACCAATGACTGGTGTTGAAATCATGGCCTTAAGCTTAATGCCAAAAAATACATTGTCATCCCCTTTGGGAAAAACTCAGTTCCCACTGATTACCACATCAATGGGAGCTGACTGAACACTGAAGGCATTATAAGAGATCTGGGGACACAGGTTGACAGCAACCTTTCCTTTGACCACCACATTGCCACTGGGGTCAGAAAGTCTTTCTATGTGGCACATCTCATTACCAAGGGTTTTGCATCCAGGAAGAAAGAGGTCATCATTTCTCTCTACTCTTCCCTCATTAGACCAATGATAGAATATAATGCCTCATTTGGCATGTACCTTACTAGACACCTGCAACAGCTGGAGAGGCCACAAAAGTACCTCACGAAGAGGATCCTAGGTCTTCAACATGTCCTACATGGACAGACTCAAAAAACTCCAGCTATTCTCTGTTTCATATCGTCTACTAAGAGGTGATCTCTGCTTGACTTACAAAGCCATGTCTAACCCAGCTCTGTTAGAAATGCTACATCTAAAGAAATCCCAATCCCTTCATACCACATGCTCCAGATACTTCAGTCTCATTACCAAAATCAACAGAACTTGCTGGAGGGACAGGTTCATAACCCAGAGACTGCCCATGCTCTAGAATAGACTTCCCATACATGTCAAGCAGAGCACCTCACTGGCCCTCTTCAAGGGAAATCTTGATGAGTGGATGGAAAATAGAAAGTTCTCCCCAAGATAGTGGATGGGAAATAGAAAGTTCACCCCAGGGTTCACTCCAGTGGCTCTACTTGAGGCACTGGGAATTAATGCCAGGACACTTGTATGGGCTAGGCTTGTAAAGACTCCAGGGCCATTAGCTTAGTACACACCTATGAACCTATGAACCTGTGTCCTTAATATAGGGTTTTAGCCATGTTTCAGTTGCAGCAATAATATTGGGTTTGTTGTGGGCTATCCATGCATGGAAGTCAGGTATTTAATTTCTGATGCTTTTTAGGTTAATTATAGTGAAGTTTATTGATTTATGGGAGTTGGGGAGTTGCAGAGGAGAGAGGATGGGACATGAGTTGGGATGTACGTCTCTGCATAGCGATAGTTTTTTACAGGATATGGGAAAGTAGTGTATTCTAGTTTTCATTTTACTTTGAATAATTTAGAGAGAAAATATTATCGTTGTGGTGATATAGAGAGAAAATATTATTGTTGTGGTGATGGTGGGAGAGGATTTTTACTTTGGGACATAATAATATATTTGTGTTATAAAGGCTGGCTGAAATTTGTGAGAAGGAAGTGATGTGTTCAGACTGCAAGTGGAGAGATAAGGTAAGTAGAGTAGTGATAGTAGAGTCGGACATTGTATATGGGATATAGATGACTAAAGGAGTGAGAATTAGTGTGTAATAGTGAGATGTAGTGGTGGAGAAGAGGTTGTACTAATGGGATAATGAGGCAAGTTAAGATAGGTATGTGTGGATTTGGTTGGAGATGTAGCTAATTGTGTAATGTGAGGGGAAGTGAAGAGGTGTGGCTAGTGGTGTAATGAGAGGGGAATTGTAGGGGGATAATTGGGTGGTGGGGTAGGGGAGAGGAGCTTGAGTAAGTATAAATGTAATTGATGTGGGGGTGGGTGGGAATGGGGGAGAGGAGTAGAGTGGGCCCGAGCACAGTGAGGGTTAACATAGCAGGTTGAAACCAACTGCAGAGTTGCTATCTGGAAAGAAAACTATTAATAGAGTAGGAAATCTGGGAAGAGAGTAGATGGTCTAAGTATTTAAAGATGGTGTTGCAGCTCAGTGGAGGAATAAGTAAACTTTCAAGAGGAAGAGGGGGGGAAGAGAGAGGACTGACAGGGCTGGGAAGCTTACAATAAGATTATGTTAGGAGACCAAGCGAAGTGGGGGGCTAAAAGCCAGGGCTTGGAGAAAGCTGTGAGAAAACAGGTTTGACAGGGCTAGGAAATTTACAATTGAATTATGTTAGGAGAACAAGAAAAGGGGGAGCTATGAATCAGGACTTGAAGAAAGCTGTGAGAAGAGAAAAACAATCACCCAGCTAGCCCAGGTCAGTACCTAAAGGTGTCTGTTTATCTATTTAAACTCAAAAGCAGATTTAGTAGAGCATTAGGGAAGTAGAATATAAAATAAATGCAAAGCTTTGGGAAACTGTATATATTTGTTACACTAAATGGGAGAATAAGATATAAGAATATAAAATAAATGTAATATATAAGGTAAATAAAATATAAGAATATAAAATAAATGCAAAGCTTTGGAAAAGTGTATATATTTGTTACAATAAATGGGCAGAAAAGGGGGAGTCCAGTAGTATGCACAGCAGAAGAATCAGTAGGACTATCACAGAGAGAAAATTATAATAGACCTACACTGCTCATACACTGTATAATATATATATATATATATATATATATATATATATATATATATATATATATATGTATATATATATATAAATATATATATATATATATATATATATATATATATATACATATATATAAAACATAGATAAATATGTTACAGATTTTAACTAGAAAAGGAAAACCAGCAGTCAGTTCTGGATGTTCTACAAGAAGGCTACACTGATATATGAGTTTCACTTATACTTTCTCAGTATCTGAACAACCTTAAAAAACATAAGAAACAAATTTGAAAAGTCACACGAGAAAAACACACACAATTTTAAAGGTACATTGACATAAATACTAACAGTCAGTCTTTCCATCTTAAACCAGCAAATATAACATATAACCAAACATATAATGCCAGAAACTGCTGAAGTACAAACAAATGCTAAATTCACAATGTAAATATATTAGACTGAGGGTTTTCACTTTATTCTTAGTAAGCTCACTATAATATATGAAGTGGGGTGGGGAGTATAAGTACATGATAAAGTTCACATTTCTAATTTCTTAGTGTTTGATACTTCATAAAACCAAGGATGGTGTAGAGTTTCTATACTGATAATTCAAAATATCTCTGTCTCATGTGTATGAATAAATAATTTCTCTGTTTATTGCATCATATATCAAATGAGAGAAGTCTAATCAAATGTTAAATGCATAGTAAAACAAAAACTACTAAAAAGCTAAGAATAAATAAGACAAGGTTAGAAGCAGAAAAAGGGATGAGAGAAGGGAGAAAAGGAGAGAGAAACGGTTAAATTATGTGACACCCTTCACATAAATTATGTATGATGTAGTTTCTTAGTATTTAATACTGCTCTTTCAGCCCTGGATGTTATAATGCACCTATGCTGAATATCTAAAATCTCTATTTTTATTTATTTTACATTTGTTAACCAGGAAAGTCCGACTGGATACATATCCATTTTTAGCGGAGGCCTGGGGAGAAAAGCTCCAAGTAACAAATAAACATTTAAAATGCAGGTTACAGTGATATTTAGCAATTTAACAAAGATCAAAAGACAAAAACAAAATAGGTTACACATTTAAGAAAACGTTCAAAGTAAGGTAACATTAAATATGAGAAAGACAACAACAAAGAGGGAGATGGAAAGAAATATAAAGGGAAAAATAAACATATAAGAGTAGTGTGGGTATAGGAAAAGGATGATCATTAAGAAAGAAAGGAAGAATGGAATACGAGAAGGGTAGGTTAGGTAGGAAGCAGCAGTTGCTGAAAAGGAGGTTATAGTCCTGATAATGGAAGCTAGAGAGATATAAAGGGGTAAAAGAATTTAATTGAAGGAGGGTAAGGAGAGAATAAAGGGGAATTGTATTTGAGAGCTAAGATAGATTAATAGATTCTTTTGAGTAATGTTGGGTTTGATACGGACTAGATAAGAGTGAGACAAACTTTTTGTCATAACTCAGTCTGAATATTGTGTGGGTTAGTCAGGGTTTAGACATGGACATAGCCAGTCATTGTGCATGTGTGTCTTTAGAGATATTTTGAAATGAGGCAAGGAGCAAGTGGTGGTTAGTTCAGCAGGAAGGGAGTTCCATTGTTTTCCAGTAGAGTTGGAGAATAGGGAATCTCCGGCTGAGTTGTTGGCTTTTGTCATTTGTACTAGCATTCTGCTGGATGAGCAGAGGGATGTTAGATTGTTATAGGGGGTAATAATTTTAGTTAGAATCAGGGTACTGGTAGATTGGTAGAGGATTTTATGAATAACTATGAGTTGGTTATAGTATATTTGGTTGGGTAGTTATAGCCAGCCTAATTTCTGAAGATTATGACAGTGGTGGGTTCTGTATGCTGAGCCTGTGGCGAATATTGTTATATTGTTATAGCAGCCAGTGATTTTGTTGAGGTTTGATTTGGATAGATTAGTGAGGATGGGTGAGGCATAGAGAAGGGATGACAAAAGATGTGTGCGAGCTATGGCTGTTCTGGCAGTCGGGGTTAGAAATTTCTTAATCCTATACATGGAGCCTATTTTTGTTTACTGTTTTAATGGTTTTGTCTATATGTGCATTGTAGTTTAGATTGTTATCAGTGATTATATCTAGCAGTTTAGTGCATGGTTCTGGAGAAATTATGGTGCCATTATGAGAAGAGACTGAAAATATTGGTGGTGTTAGCTTACGGGTTGGGGAGAAAAGTAGAAGTATGGTTTTGTTTGGGTTCAATAAGAGCTGACAATTATTAAGCCAGTTCTCTACTTTGTTTAAGGTGGTTTGGGATAGGGATTGTAATTCTGTGGAAGTTGCGGCAGTGCAGATTAGCGTAGAGTCATCTGCATATTGTATAGAAGTAGCATGAGGGATAACTTTGGGCAAGTCATTGATGAAAATAGAGAAAAGGAGGGGATCCAGAATAGAACCTTGGGGTACTCCTAGGGTAACAGGTAAAAGGGGAGATAGATGCTCTTTACACAGGACTGCTTGTTGTCTACCGTGCAGGTAAGAGTGGAACCAGTTGATTTTTGGGTTTTCTATGGACAGAGATTTGACAGAGTCTAAGAGTAGGCTGTGGTTTACCATATCGAATGCTTTTGACAAATCAAGGAAGAGGGCCGAGGAAAGCAGGTTTTGATTGTGGTTGTGATTTATTGTGTGGGAGAAGGAGAGAAGGACAGTGGGTAGTACTGTGGGCTGGTCTGAAACCATGCTAGAATGAGGCTAGGAGATTATTGTGGGTGAGGTGGTTTAAAAGTTGCTTTTGTATGCATTTCTCCATTATTTTGGCTAGTGGAGATAGTATGGTGATTAGAAAGTTCTGTGGAGTTTCCACCTTTATGAAGTGGAATAATATGAGCGATTTTCCAAATGGGGGGAATGTAGGATTTCTGGATAGATCGATTGATTAAGATGGAGACAGGATAAGCTATTACATTAGCAGCCTTTTGTAGAAACTCTGTGGGAAGTAGGTCTGCTGCCAGGGGGGGTAGGTTTTAATTTCTTTAGTAAGGATTTGATATAGTCTGTAGGGATCCACTCGAATTTTAGGGGGGGGTACCTGATTAGGTGTGATTGTAGAAGAGGAGGAAGGAGATAGATTATTAGCTAGGGATTTGACAGTTTTGGTGAAGAAAGTGTTGAAGCTATTTGCTACAGATTCAGGGGGTAGGTGTAAGGTAGTTGAGGGGGTGGGGTAGAAGATTTACCTGGGTGTAGTAGTTTATTCAAACCTGACCAAAATTTTTGAGGTTGATTTTGGTGCTTTTGCTGTAAGTTGAAATAGTAGTTTTGCTTGTCTAGCAGAATGGATCTTTTTGCTTTGTTTCTTAATTGTTTGAATAATATTTGGGCTTGAGGGGATTTGGGGGTTCTCTATGAGGTCCATGTTGTATTTCTGGCTGTACGTTTTTGTCTAGTAGTATTGGTTAGCCATGGAGCTATTTTGTTTTTGGTTCTGATTCTACATTTGGAAGCATAACTGTCTAGGATGGCCAGGAACCTGGTGTTGAAATTTGAGACTGCTTTGTCAAGGGGGAGTAGTTTAAGATTGGCCCATCTGCATGAGCTTAAATAAGATATGAAACTATTTAGGTTAAAGTTCTTTGTATACCTAAGAGTTTTAAAGGTGGTTTGGTGGGGCAAGTCATCTCTTTTTCTCATTATGTAGGTTAGCAGGTGATCGCTCATGACTTCAGGTTGGGTGCCTGATTTGTATAACTGAGGTTTGTTATTCATTAAGATCCAGTCTAAGATGCTTTCCTTATTGCTGGGTTTGTTGATTCTTGTGGGGGTAGTAATTGTTTGGGAGAAACCATGTAAGTTAATGTGGGTAGTGGGGAAGTTAGCTGAACAGCTTGTCCAGTCAATGTTGAAGTCCCCAAGAATGAGTATTTCTTGGGGTGGGTGGAGGATAACCAATGGAGGGTACTTTCTAAGATGTTTATGTTATTGCCTGGGGGAATATAACTACACACTATGTTAAAAGATTTGTTATTGTTAAGTTGGATTCTTGAGAGGATAGTTTCGGTATTGGTGGCAACTAGGTCTTGTGAGATGCTAATTGTGGATAATTCAAGGGTGGATTTATATAGAATGGCAACTCCCCCTCCTTTTCTGCCTTTTCGATCCATTCTAGTAATATTGTAGCTGGGGGGAAGTATTTCATTGTCAGGAATGGTGGGTTTGAGCCAGGTTTCAGTAAGGCAGAAAACATCAGGAAAGTGGACATCTAGGAGAGCATGCGGCTCTTGGAGTTTATTTTTTATCTATCTCTATCTTGTTAAGTAGGTCTGCAACATCATTAAGATAACAGTCTGTTAAAATGGCATTGATCCCCATAAACAGAACATGAACACTGGCATGTTGAATGGTATAGCTACACAAAGCACATCTCTGTTTCTTACATTGTACATTATTCCAATGGTCACTTCTTCTGTCCTTGAACATTCTGTTAGTCTGGCTCCTATTGCAAACTTCACCTGTGCATAAGACTAGTTAACCCACATTATGGGTAGTACATGTGAAGAAATGCCTTATATCAATAGCAGCCAATTAGAAAAACAAGTTATCTCACAAATGTCCATATTTTTTTACGTAAATAAGTGGATACGAGAGGCAAAGGGGGTGCTGGGGCCTTTGTGTATGTTTTTTTTGCAATGAGTACAGGCAGTTGTGAGAATTTCTTTTTCTAAGAAAGGTAGTCACAAATGGCAGACCACAGGCGGTAAATCCACACAAAGCTGTTTATTTAATCCACAGGTATAAGCGCTTTCATTCTGTTCTTAATTAATAAGGAACTTCATCAGATATAAGTTTAGAAAGTCAAAGATTCAAATAAATAGGCTCAAATGAGTAACATCACTTCCCCTTACAAATTTAAAGTAGTATACACAGCCTGTGGTCTAATGTTTGTGACTACATATTGTTCAGCGTTTGTCCTGGTTTGATTTTTCAAGAATTTCTTTTTCTGATCAAGTGTGATTGAGGAATTGGTAATGATCATATCTTAGTCATTCATAAGGAAAAATATTTACTGCCTGGAAACATTTGGCATTCTTTTTAAAACTGGAATTTTATTAGATCCCATCTCTGCTGTCAGAATATTTGAATTCTTAAAAATGTGCATAAAATGGCTAAATTGGAATGCAATCTTGATTTTTTTTTCAAATTTATGTGAAAAGTATAAATTCTAGTTTTGAAATTATGGTTGCTTAAATATAGTATTTTCATGTGCAAAAAAAGACTGTCTAAGGGAAACTATAGCACATTTTTGTTTTCCATTTTGACAAATAAGTCCTAGCATATTTCTCTTAGACGAGGCTGTGACTGGACAGTACTTTCTTTCACTTTTGAACTATGTATTGAATGCTAATACAGCTTTACTGATTAACATTAACATTCTTCAGCATGCACTTTCTGTTTAAGAGTCAATATGTTTTTGTAGCTTTACTTTTGTTCTTATTAAGTAAAAACCTAGAATATTATTTATATATAATATGAATTTCATTTTTAAAAAATGTGAGTGTAGTGTATCTTTGCTAATACTTTTTTGATTTTACTTTCATTCTGCAGACTAATTTTCTTTATGGATTATTTGCATTGTTGATATAGTTAGTACCATACCTTTTAGCTGTTTCTGTTCTAATCAGATTATTAGCTTTTTCTTTTTAGATTTATTCTGTGAGAGCTGCTGCAATATGAACACCATCAGTCAGAAAAGGTTCTGTTCCGTATAAGATATTGAGCTACTTTTTTGTGTGAAGAACAGTTTTACTTATCTATACCTCACACCTGAGGATTCTATCAATTTATCAGCAGTAACTGTGATTTGGAAGGCTCTCCTAAGTGAAATGATACTTTTAGATACAATTTGGCAGACAGGAGCATGAGGAAGATGTAAAGTTGTTGTGTAAACTGGATGCTTTTTTATTTTATTGTTTTTTTAAGAGGAGACCAGGGGATTCACACTAGCTTTAGATAATGTAGTCAAGTTGCAACTGGGACATGACTTCAAAGGTGGATTTATCTGACTATATAATTACGGAGTCATTGGCAAACTTATCACTTGAACTGGAACACAATCAACAACTATTCCATTTACAAAATAAAGAAGACAGCTTGGCACTAATTCCTGGCAAACAGCTACAGTATTTATGGTGTGTGAGACACAAAATCCTACTGTCAGACTATTTACATCCATCAAGGTAAAATGAGAACCACTTGTTTATCTGAGTAGAAAGACGATAGCAGTTAAGGTGATGAGCTTTATAACTATTTGAATTTAGTGCTGGACAGTTTCCTGAATCATAGCAAGCAGTGACCATATATGTCCATCTACAAAGGCATATTACCGATTGTATTTGAAATTTGCACTGTTTGATTTTGATGGAACCACAGTGTTGTGGTCCATTAACAGAATTTGCAAGTTTTAAGCATGTTCCAAGAACACCTCAGTTTATATATCTGAACATACTAGTGAAGACTTCATAGGAAACAGATAAAAAAGTTCCATTTGATAATCGTTGTACTTCATCTATTTTTAACTGTATCTTTTTTGCTGCCTTTTAGAAGCAGGTGTTAATTAAAGTAGAAATACATTATGTTATATACTGAGGGTTTCAGGTTTATGTCATTTTGTGATTTGTTCCAAGCAACATAGAAAAAAATAATAATATATTCTTGATGTTTCATAGCTTTATTGTTGTTTTGATTTCTGAATTATGCCATTATGAACCTGTACCATTTAATAATCTCTACCATTAACCATGTGATTGTTAAAACTCCTTTTACATTCCAGTTGATTAAAGTAGGCAACATTGTTTTTTGGGAATTTATATTAGGAAAAACCACAGGTGGGTACAGATGTGCTATAATTTGTTTAATAGGAGTACAAAATTTGAGGATGTGGTAGTAGAAATTTGGGGCCTCACTTTGTCTAAGTATTATGTAAGAAAAAAAATCTACTATTGAAGATACACACCAAATGGAATCCCTCAACTCACAAGAATGTCATCTCTGTTACACAGATGAGCTGTGTAGGAGTACAATATCTATTTCAGCTGATATGTACAATCAAAGTGGCTGAAAACAGGTACAAAGCCATACCCACCTATTTAATGACATTCTCAGTCATGACAGAAACATACTGCATGAGGACAAGCTGGAAATAGTAACTTAGTACCATCAAATACATTAGTGCCTAATCTATAGAACACATTTGTAGCATTTTTGTGGAATCAGAGTGAGACAGAGAGAGAGAGAGAGAGAGAGAGAGAGAGAGAGAGAGACAAGATGGAAACTATTCACAAACATTTAACAGAGAAATGCGTCATATAAAATCAGTTTGCAAAAATGCCCTTATCTGATGGGTAGGAGGCCAGGGCCAATGCAGCCCTATGTACTGCAATCTGATTTGCATGCAAGTGTACACTAACCACAAAATGTTCTCTTATCATTTTGTACTCTCTTCAGCATAAAGAAAATACAATTAATATGGCCAGAGCTCAGCAGTACAGATATGTGAGAGGCACTGCATGCATTTCATTTAAAAGTCGAACTTATTTAAATGGATTTCCCAAGAACACAAATTACCTCCACAGATCAAAGTAGAAAGCAAAAAATCTTAAGAAAATATCTCCAGGAGGCAGGCTATAGTATATCCAACTCACTTCAATTTTAGTTCTCAGTTCCAACTTCAAAAATACATCAGCAAAGGCAAAGGCAAAGGTAAGGATAACTCCACTTCAGTAAAACCAGCACTGCTTTATTCAGACAACACAAGCGCTTTCACTACTGCTTCTTCAGGTGTTTGAAAATAGTAACACTCCCACCTGCTTAAGTACTCTGCTAAATCACATGACCAATTCATCTTAAAGGTAAACCACCTTTAAAATTCATTAAACACAGTAAATTCATCTAAAAACTGCATATAATTCATCAACAATATATTCATAAAAATAAATACACTCAATATATGCACATAAAACATTCACATAAAATACATAAAAAATATATATATATAAAAATGCATAAAAATAAACTGATGTATGCATAAAAAATATATAAATATATAAAAATGTAAACATGTATATCAAAAAATATTTTTGATGCAGAAATATACATATTTGATGTGTTCCTCTACCTGCGTAACCTCCTTTTCTTTAAAGTTGGTTTTATTGGAATATTCTCATTCAAACCATGCCCACAGGTAGCCCTCAGCATAACTTTAGAAATGACCATGAATCGAAAATTATGACTTATGCCTTTGTCCAATATATGTTTGGACAAGGCATTAATCCTTGACCCTTTGCTAATATGGTACATGTGCTCCCTTATCCTCTCTTTCAGCATCCTATCAGTCTTACCCACATAAAAACTGTGGCATAGAGAGCACATAGCAAGGTATATTACATGTTTAGTGTGACATGTGGCATTAACCCTAACATCATACTCTCTCTTGGAGTCTGGATGTATGAAAGTGACACCTTCCTAAGGCATAAGTCATAATTTTCGATTCATGGTCATTTCTAAAGTTTTGGAGAGTGATAGGTATAGTTATGCTAGAGACAGAACGGAAGAATTGGAAGCAAGGTGGATCATTATGCTAAGGGCTACCTGTGGGCATGGTTTGAATGAGAATATTCCAATAAAACTAACTTTAAAGAAAAGGATGTTACGCAGGTAGAGGAACACATCAAATATGTATATTTCTGCATCAAAAATATTTTTTGATATACATGTTTACATTTTTATATATTTATATATTTTTTATGCATACAACAGTTTATTTTTATGCATTTATATATATATATATATATATATATATATATATATATATATATATTTTATGTATTTTATGTGAATGTTTTATGTGCATATATTAAGTGTATTTATTTTTATGAATATATTGTTGATGAAGTATATGCAGTTTTTAGATGAATTTACTGTGTTTAATGAATTTTAAAGGTGGCTTACCTTTAAGATGAATTGGTCATGTGATTTAGCAGAGTACTTAAGCAGGTGGGAGTGTTACTATTTTCAAACACCTGAAGAAGCAGTAGTGAAAGCGCTTGTGTTGTCTGAATAAAGCAGTGCTGGTTTTACTGAAGTGGAGTTATCCTTGCCTTTGCCTTTGCCTTTGCTGATGTATTTTTGAAGTTGGAACTGAGAACTGAAATTGAAGTGAGTTGGATATACTATAGCCTGCCTCCTGGAGATATTTTCTTAAGATTATTTAAATGGATGTTTTGCACCCCCACAAAGGTCATCAAAACACAGACTATTGTATGAATGGGATTGGGGTGGGCCCTGGGCTCCACATTCCATGAAATGTAGATATGGTATATTTTAGTGGTGAATGTAGAAGTAAAAGTGTATAACATGTGGGATAAGGCAGTCATAGACCTTTCTAAGTGGTGACAAATGTGACTTTCCTTTTTAATAAATGCTGTGAAAATAAATATAATGCCCAAATTATGTTCCTTGATTTTGGTGATAGTGAACCCTGGCTGGTTTGCAGAAGTAACATCTGTTCATTCTTTCAGACTTCCTGTGGTACAGGACACCACATAAGATAGTGTATGATGCAACACACACACACACATACACAACAGAATTCCAGCTATAACTTTAAGTTGAACCTCTATGAGAAGAAATAACTTATTGCATTTTTTCTTCCAGGCTGCAAGGTTTTATATTATACTAGTTATCAATTAAAACATTGTGGTGTAGCTAACTGTTGTGAGAACATTTCCGCACTGCACACTGTGTATATTCTGAGCACACATTAAATGCATATACAAAGGGTTGGGAGGGTGGTCTAATGGTTAAGGTGTTTGCCTTACAAACACAAGGTGCAGGGGTTCGAGTCTCACAAGGGATAACTGGCTAAGCTTAAAATGGCTCGAAAGGGCAGTTAGCTTAGCACTAACCTATGAACCTATATTTTCCATAACAAACATGTTCGCATATATGGGTCTATTTTAGTTTGTTCAATTTTTAAATTGTCAAATTTCATATGGTCATGATCATATGACTGACAATTTAAAATATATGTCAACAACTATGGAAAAATAACAGAGTGACACAGAGATCATGGTAAAGTGGAGCTTGAGGAATGTGCCCTTTTCTCCACCATAATGGGATCTTGGAGTTAGAATATATAATTAGCAGGGAGTGTGATGTGTGCAGAGGGACTTGCCACCTTACAAAAATGCTGTTTCTTTTCCGTAGTTGTTTGATCATATTTTAAATAATCGATAATATGGTCTCGACTATATGAATTTCAACAATTTAAAAAGAGGCTAGGTTTGAAAATCCATGACTCAGACAACAGGACCTGAAGTAGTGGTAGGGTGCTGGGGAAGCCAGATGGGGGAGTGTGAGTGAGAATGCATGACTGTAACTTGCCCATCTAGGGAGAAGCAGTAGTCCCAACATTACTGTAAACACATCTAGCATAGGCAGCTTACCATTATGATGTATCATGACCTGGTACATGTGCTTATCAAAGCTGGTAATGGTAACTGTGATGCCCCTGCACTGGCCCAGTAATCAAGGAGCCTCAATCCTCACCACTAGCACCAGTGAGGGACATGCACATTAGGAGGATGGTAAGTACATACACAGTAAAGCATAATTTCCCTTAAGAGCACACAGAGATCACAGTCAATCTGGGGCTGGTTTCTGCCTCTTTCTCCAGATCCCCAGTAAGACTCCCCACTGGCACAGCTATAGAGCTGACTCCTTAGCCAGGGCCCAAGCCAAGTTCTCCCAGCACTCTCTCTGTCCAACCAGTGCTTCACATCCTTGCCCAGGTAGCTGACACATACACACTTTGAGATTTGATTTATATACAAACACACACCTGGGAAAGGCTGGCACAGGTTTACTAGCTATACCCCCTTCTGCCCAGACCATAAGGTAGTTAGCACTGCCACCAGAACCCCTTATCAGCTATGTTAAGGCCCTTCCCAAAGGATGACCAATCTTACTGTGTAATGCTATATGCTACTATTATCCAAATGGTAAGTGTGACCAAGACTAAGGCTGTTGAAGTGGCCCATACAGTGCCACCAAAGACATATACAAGTACTCTAAGAGCTTAAATATCTCTAAACAAACCAGGCACAATTAAAAGGTTTAAATATATTTAATAATGAATAATAAAAGAACAGGATGATGCTCAATAACTCAATACAGTGACAGCAGAGTTTAGAATCACTGGAAATATTTTAAAACAACATTGCATGACAGTCTTAAATAAATACAGAAAACATCTAAACTAATCCTACTACATTCCTATTGTTAAGAGAAACACTATACCTACATCTTACTTACAGAGCAAGGCAAATACAGATGAGAAGTGCTGAAGATGGATGTTTTCAGGTCAAAAGACATATACAAAATACCCAGAGGTAGTTCTTAAATTAATAGCAACATATTACTGCTGGGTCAACTGGGTAACATCACTAATTGTCACTTGCCTTCACTTACAAGGCTAACAGATACCTACAGAATTTAACATTTCTCTGTGAAAAATACTTATCTCTCAGAAGTTTGCCTAGAACTGGAAGTTGCAAAACAGTTAAACACTTTCACATTTGAAACCTGTAATTATTTCTGTTTCCAGGCAATAGAAAAAACTTTTAGCTGTAGACATCCTGGGCCGGATTCACGAAACCTCAGTGTACGACTTAATATGTCTTACTCGGAGGCTGCAGTTGAACGGTATGACGTCAGCATGCCATGCATATTCATGAGGGCATGCTGAATCATACCCTAGGCTAACACAGTCCATGTAGGAAAGTAGGGGGCGTGTCCGAATGCCGAGTACTGCAAAGGGACACGCCCCCAGAAGAGTCAGAAACCTGAAAGTAAACACCCACGAGCGAGTCTTTAGAAATGTCAAGGAACACAACACCACACATCCCCATGGACTAAACCCTACTGAAAATGTGTAAAACGTAAAAATAGCAGTTTCATTTTTTTTTTTTATAATTTCAAAAATGTTTGCCCACATTTGCGCTCGTTTGCATGGGTATGCCCTTCATTCAGCCACAGTTAGCAGACATTGAATAGCATATAAAATCTACATATGCAAATTAAGCCAAGTAGCAAATAGCATAGCGGTAGAGACGTTGGCCAAAGAGGAGGTAGTCACGGTTCGAGCCCCCACAACATCAATCACCATTTTTATTTAAATAAGTATGAAACAATCCCCTGACATATACATATATATATATATATATATATATATATATATATATATATATATATAACTATAATTTAAGTAAAATGTAATGAAATGGGCCATGTATTTGCGAAGAAATCCGACAGAATAATTTATAAAAAAAGGATTATAATTGCCCATAGCTGAGCAAAGCTTTAGCAAGCTGAATATGAGTGCCCATAGGTGAGCAGGGCTTTAACAAGCTACATATGAGTGCCTGTAGGAGAGCAGCACTTTAACAAGCAACATATGAGTGCCCATAGGTGAGCAGCACTTTAACAAGCTGCATATGAGTGTCTGGAGGTGAGCAGCACTTTAACAAGCTTAATATGAGTGCCCGGAGGTGAGCAGTGCTTTAACAAGCTTAATATGAGTGCCTGTAGCTCAGCAGCACTTCACCCAGCATAATATGAGTGCTCATAGCTAAATAACGCGTTACCCAGTGTAAGCCGTTTGCATGGAGCTGTGCAGCGCGCCAACCAGCTTACCGGCGGGCAACATTGGGCAAGCTGTATCAAAGCCGCCTTTACACAGACACACCTCCTAGCCTGTCTAGACAGTAGTAAAATAAAAAAAGCAATGCCAAGGGTCAAACCTGGGTTACTGTGCACCATAGTCAAAGTACTGAACCACTAAGCCATGGCAGTTGTACTGAGAAATACAGTATTAGCATATATATATAGGAATGAATGAAAATAAAACCATGACAAAGCAGGTTTGCTTTAAGCTGATAAATATCCAAAATGGCCAATCACAGATAAGTGCAGGAAAACCGGCATATATAAGCCCCATAGGCGGGAATACACACCATAACTGATTGTGGTACCCATTTGCAGTCAGGATGGCAGGTGCAGGAGAGGGAAATCACTTTAGAGCACAAAGGTGGGGTGTTAAGGAGTCAAAATATATGGTTTGGCTCCTAGTCCATGATCATGAAGCACAACTCATGCAGGGCCAGGTTCAATGGGGAGCGTATAAGGCAGAGGAGTGGAACTGGTTGGCACATGATCTCACCAGTGCCACAGGCATTCCGAGGACTGGTGAACAGGTCCGTCACCACCATGCAGACCTGAAGCGACGTAAGGAGGACCAACTGAACCGTTGGATCCAGGAGGCCCGCCAAATGCCCAATGCCCCACTACTGAGTAAGTATCCATGTAATTACGTATGTAAGAAATGCTATCCTAGCCTATAGTATAGAGAGGTATGTTCCAATATTCCTTCATTTATATTACAGCTGCAGGTATTCGCTCGGCGAATCGGCGAGCCTATGCTGATAGGCTGCTGAGGTTGCGCCACCAGGCAGGTTAGTAATTATTTAGCTGGTATTGTTATAGAATATAAGTGAGACAGATTGTAAAAGAGTTCAGTGTTGTAACCCAGTAATAAAGTTGAAATAAACCTAGAATAAAGATTCTGCTAGTATTGTAAGATTAGATAAGTGATGCAGCCTGGAAAAGAGTGTATTGCAATCCAGTAATAAAGATTAAACAAGTCTCAAATAGAGTTTCCATCTGTATTGTAATATCAGATAACTGCTTCAGCCTGAAAATGAGTGGTAATCAATCAACAAAGGATAGACAAGTGTTGAATACATCCTTGTAAATTCTGCCATATGAAATAAGTGAGTCAGCTGGAAAGGATTGTTGTAACCCAGTAATAAATGTTAATAAAGCCTAGAATTAAGTACCATTCTGAAATGTAAATATAAAATAAGTGAGAGAGTGTGAGAAAGACAGTTTGAAGCTACCAAGAAAGCTGTAATAAGTCTGGAATAAAGGTATACTGCAGTCACTACATAATGAAATGAATGAGACAGCCACAACCAAAGAGTGTAATGTCTTAAATAAAGTACAGAACCTGGACTGTGTCCGTCCCACAATTTGGATATGATGCTGTACCCTTGCATTATGGAGATAGTATGGTTGTATGAAATGCTGAACATCCACAGTTGTCTAGACCCATATAAATCAAAGGTAGCAGGATGCTGTACCTGAACACAGCCAGATATGAGCATATATGAATAAAAATGTAATGTATATTAATGTAGCAGTAACATCCCCATCACCAACATTCCTAAGGTTACATACAGGAAACTGTACTAATACATGTAGGGGATATATATCTGCATCTACTAGGAATGTACAGTATATGTATAGGTAGTGTAAGTTGTTAATGTAATATTTCTCCACCCTACCCTATTTTCACAAATTATGCCATTCCACACCAAACTGGGTATGTGTATTATAGGTTCATAGGTTCATAGGTTCATATGTTCATACTAGGCTATCTGCCCTAGGGCATTTATAAGCCTAGCCAGAGTGTGTGTGGCTTTCACCACCCCTTAGGATGAGAATACTACGCCCTTTTAGGGTTTAGTTTACTGTGCCTCTGTCTAGTAGTGACACAGAGATGACCCCCGGGGTAAACCTACGATCTTCCATCCACTCGTCAAGATTTCTCTTGAATAGAATCAGTGAGGGGCTCTGCCTAACATGGACTGAGATTCTATTCCAGAGTGTAGGGAGCCTCTGGGTTATGAATCTGTCCCTCCAGCACATCCTATTTATTTCTGTGTTGAGGTTTAAGTCTCTTGCTCTCATGGCTCTGATGGATTTGGATTTTCTGAGGTGGAGCATGTCCATTAATTCCGGATTGGTCATGGCCTTGTACGTCAGGCACAGGTCACCTCTGAGTAGGCGGTATACGACTGAATAGAGCTGGAGTTTTTTCAGTCGGGCCACATATGACATGTGTTTAAGACCCTTTATCCTCTTGGTGAGGAACTTTTGGGGTCTTTCCAACTGCTGCAGGTGTCGGGTGAGATACATCCCAAATGGGGCATTGTACTCAATCATTGGCCTGATAAGAGAAGAGTACAGGGGCACAATGACCTCTCTTGATCTAGATGTGAAACCCTTCATGATAAGGTGGGCAATAAAGAAGGTCTTCCTAACCACTTTGGCAATGTGAGTGTCAAATGAGAGGTTACTGTCAACCTGGGTCCCTAGGTCCCCGATTACCTCTTCCGTACTTAATGGATTACCACCTATGTGGTAATTTGTGGGTACCTTGTTTTTCCCAAAGGGTATGACTATACATTTTTTGGCATTCAGCTTAAGGCCATGGCTCTGGCACCAATTATCCATTTCTATGAGGCCTCTCTGAAGGATGTTTGTGTCTGCTGGAGTATCAATTATGGCGCCCAGTTTGCAGTCATCTGTGAACTTTGTCAGCCACAATCCTCCTATGTTTGCCTGTACCTCGGAAAAATAAATGCCGAACAAGAGGGGTCCCAGGACTGAGCCCTGTGGGACACCGCCAGACTGGCTTAGAGTCTGACATAGCTCCAGCAACTCTGACCCTGTGGGTTCTGTCCTTGAGCCAGTTTGCAACCCATCTTGTGACATATGGGTTTACATTTAAGCTAGTGAGTTTGTCTATGATGCCCGAGTGGGGTATTGTGTCAAAGGCTTTTGCAAGGTCAAGGTAGGCTGTGTGAACTGCCTTGCCCTCATCAATGGCCTTAGTGACTGTTTCAAAAAGTTGACCAAGTTCAAAAGGCAGGATCTGCCCTTGACAAAGCCAAATTGGGTAGGATCCAATGTCTGTAGGTCCCCAATGTCTTTGTTTATGAGTTCCATAATGATCCTCTCCATAGCTTTGCAGACCAGGCTCGTCAAGCTTATGGGGTGGTAATTTCCAGGGTCCGTAGAAGCACCGCCTTTGTGAAGTGGGACCACTGTTGCCGTATGCCACTCTTTGGGTATGTATCCTGTAGTAAGGCTAAGATTAAACAGCAGCCTTATATATGGGTTTAGTTCCTCTTGGAGTTCATGTAGCACACAGCCCAGGACACCGTCCGGTCCCATTGATGCTGTGTTTTTAGCTTTAGAGAGGGCGGCTCTCACCTGGGCATCTGAGATGTTAGGGAGGCTACACTCTGCTGGGATAGTTATTTCTCCTTTTGGGGAGGAGGGGGAGGAGAAATTTGCACTGAACCTGTCTGCCAGAATGTTGGCAATGTCAGTGGGTTCAGTGTATTTTGTGTCATTTTGGACTAACTCTCAGCATATCTGGGAGTTTCCACCCAGGTTTCTAACATAGCTAAAGAAGGCCTTGTGATTGTCTTTTGTGTCTTTTGATTTTTCTCTCAAAGTTGGCCTTGGATGATTTTATGAGTGATTGTAGTTTTTTGCTAGTACTGATCAGAGATGCCTTCCCTTTTGGGGATTTTGCTCTGTCATGTAGTAGCTTCCTCCTCCTGTTGTAAAGTTTGTTTATGGCTGGGGTCCACCAGACCGGGCGCCTGCCTTTGGGGGAATGGGTCTTGGTTTTATTTGGGATTGCATGATCCATGCATTCTTGAAGGTGCCCATAGAAGGCATTTGCAAAGGATTCAGCAGTGTGGCTTGTGGTTTCCACTGGCCCAGGGGCCTTGAAGGATACCACTTCAGTCTTAAGAAGTGTAAAGTTGGCTTTTGAGAAGTTCTTCACTGTGGTCTTTTGTGCAGGGGGTGAGGGCGGGATGTGGATATCCAGTGAGATTAATTTATGGTCTGATCTTACCAAAAAGGGATATACTTCCGGTGTGGAGCATTTTGTCCCCATGTTTGTGATGATCAGGTCTAGTATATTGTCTCCTCTTGTGGGAATGGTGACTAGTTGTTCCATTGCATTTGAGTTTATGAATTCTAGGAACCTTTGGGCTAGGGTGTTGGGGCTTGAGTAATGTTCCCAGTCTATGTTTGGGTAGCAGAAGTCTCCCAAAGTGATGGTATTTGGAGAGACATTCATACTCTCCAGTGTCTTCAGGAAGGCTGTGTGGGGTTCCTGAGTTTGAGAGGGTGGTCTGTAGCATGCTACAAACTGTAAGGCAGTTTTGCCTATGGTTAGTTGCACCTGGATGGTCTCCGATGCTTCGTGCGTTGCCACTAACCTGGAGGTGTGGGTATCTTTGATGAATATGGATACTCCCCCTCCTTTTGTGGTTCGGTCCAAGTTTTGGGGCCGGAAAGCATGATATGAGGTAAAACCTGATAGTGCTGGGGTGCTCTCAGGAGCCTTGAACCAGGTTTCAGTCACTGCACAGACATCGATGTTCTCCATACTGAGGAGGGCTTCGAGGGCGTGCATCTTGAGGTTTAGACTTCTAGCATTGAGCAGCATTACCCTTAGTTTTTTTCCACTTGTGTTTTCTAGGGAGGTAGGTTTGTCATTTGAGCCTTGCCTAAAAAAGGCACTATGGGGGTGGCAAGAGCCTTGGCCAATATCCAGAAGCCCAGGGGTGACAGGTGCAAGCCATCCCTTGCGAAGCAGCGTGGCTTGTCAAGCATGTCATCCCAAGCAGGCAGACATTGGATCCCCTTTGAATGACACCAGTAATTAAGCCAATTGTTAAAACTGATCATTTTGTCTTTGTACTGTGGCATCATTCTTGGTGAGGGTAAGATGCTGCTCAGGGTCAAGGTCATACCGGCCTGGGCTACATAATCAGAGAGCTCCTCTATGTCTCTTTTCATGTAGTCCAGGGAGGTACGTCTCAGGTCGTTCACACCGGCATGTACAATAACTGAGTCATATTTGTACTTGCTGTGGAGTGACATGAGTGCTTGTGTTATGTGGCGGATTCTAGCTCCCGACAGGCAGCTTACTGTGACCTTTTCCTTGTTCAGTCTGGTGAGCAGGACATCAGTGTGTCTGACTATGGAGTCACCTATTACAAGTGTGTCTGGCATGTTGTTTAGCCTTAAGGGCTGTGACTGTTTAGCACACTGACTTTGTGAACTATGTGTTGCATGTGCTATGTCTTGAGGTGGTGGTTGCTTAGGTGTCTGCTTTGGAGGCCTCTGTTGTTTTGGTAGATTTTTAATCAGCCTCAGTATATTTTTGTGTGTTTATGTGTTTGGTTTGCAGTTGTGATAGTTCTATGTGAGACTGGGTTTGTGGTGTGCGTGGTTACCTTCTCCTCCTGACTGGTCTTGCCAGTACTGAATTGAGAGAGCTCAGCCTCCAGTTTGGCTATATAGTTGCATCTCTCGCATATATTTGTATTTGTTGGGAGGAGGAGAGGGTTGTCTGTGTACATGAGGCAATTGTAACATTGCCTCAAGATTCCCAGATTCACCAGCTGAACAGGAGAGGATGCCAGCAACTGACCCTTCAACATGCTAGAAATAGTGAAAAAGATTGCTGTGTAACTGAGTCAGAAAGGACCTATAGGGAAATGGGTACTCAAGGGAATTTAGGTGAATGAAGTACTTTCTTTTGTTTAAGAGTGCTTTACCTGTATAAAAAATGCTTTAGGAGCAAGTGCTGATCTTTTCAGATAGAGTATAGGCTGTTTAGATTGCAAGTAGAACAGTTCTAAGGGAAAAATTGAAGAGCAGACTTTACGGAGCCAGAAGTAGTTAAAATTGATTAATCGGCACTGCCCTGTGCTGCTCTATGAGCAACTTCACGCTAAAACGTGCTAAAGCGCGCAAAACTGGGCTTTATAGCAGGGGGTTGAAAAGAGCCAGGAATTGACCCAAAATAGCCAATAAACTACAAGTTGCTGGGCTGGAACCAATCCTCTAGGGACAAATAGATTGCTCAGTGCTCCCCACTCCCACTGATGAACAAAGAAGCTTCCTCTTATCCAAATAAGGATATGGATAGCACAGGAACTAAGACAAAGCCCAGAGATCAGCAAAATCTGAAGACTGGACTATTCTAGTTCAGAAAAGCGGGAAAACAAGGATATTTTTTTTTTTTTCTTTTTTTACAGAGAAAGGAGAAAAAGATACAGTAACAAACAGTAAATGCTATAAAATGGCTAGCGCACTTGAGTGTGTTAGCCTAACAATTAAATTAAACAAAAAATAACTTTTTAAAGTGCTAACAGTATAAATTCAACACAAGTACAGTAAAAACAATATGCAGAGCTGTTTCACAATTAATTCCCATGGACATTTGTCCTGTTGGTTCATACATATCTGCATGTACGTTGATGCATGTGCCCTTTTCACATATCCAAACCTGATGGCCTGTTGCCACCAATCAACCCTGCATGCTGTTGGAATGTGCACTGTTGTTCTAAATATGCATGTGTTATGCTTGCTGCTCAATGTTCGGAATTCATGGGTGTTTGGTTAATGGGAATACTGATGCATGCTGTTACAACTAATTTTGAATGGTGTTGTTTGTTACTAACCCAAAATGCCATAAAATACTGCTAAACTAAGGACAACAGGGAAGGCGGGTTCAAGCGGACCCACCTCTCCCACCTCAGCTGGCGAGTGCACCTGGCACCAATGCCCAGGCCGGGACCTCCTCCTCCCGTGGCCCTGTGCCACCTTCAGGAAGAAGTGCTGCAGGGGATGGGGCTTGACCCCCTTTGCAAGCGTGGCCGGAGGAGAGCCTCCACTCACCCTCCATAGGGTCCGGTCTGTGGTGCGTAGTGAGATCAGGAGTTCTGTGATTGATCCCCTACGCCAGCTCGAGGCGAGAGTGGCGCAACTCACGGGTGTGCATGCCTGTCCTATCCAGCCCCCAGCACAGCCCCGGCCTGGGTTGTGAAGGCGCAGTGGTAACTGCCCATGGGTGGGGATCTCAGTTCCACTGTTGCCATCTGTGGGCTCATGGGCTCACGATATCCAAACATCCGTCCCCGTCAGTTGTGTTTACCCCCACATGTGTTATACTCCGCCCCTGTATGCATCTTGTTTGTCTTGTCTGTTAACCTCCCCAACCTACCTCCCAAATATACCTACTTCCTGTACCTCACATTCCACTCTCACCTGAAAAAAAAATAAAAAAAGGGCACTCTGTTCGCACAAAAAAATTACGCCCCATACATAGCTGCCCAGTTCGTATACATGTCCACTGGACATGAAAACTGATAATTCTAATTGGCAGTACAATATATTTTGTTGTCCTCACCCCTCTCTCAGGGGTGGAAGGTTTCAAATTTCACACCAAATTTCAAACATATGCACAGCTGTTGCTGATAAAGAAATGGGCAGCTATGGAACTGCCCTACACCCATCCTGCACATCCCAAGCTGGTTTCCCTACTGTCTTTCCCTCTTTGTGCCCCCTTTTTCACCACTTTCCTATTTCCCCATTTTCTTTTCTTTAAAAGAAATTAGCATGGGTGTTAGCAGGAGTAAGCACTTTTAAGCAGTAGTCAGTGGGTGTGCACTTGTGTGTGCTTAGCTAAACATAGATAAGCGTAGCTAAGCGTCGCACAAACTCGTGCAAACCCGCTTACAACTGCTTAAAAGTGCCTTAGTCACTGTGTTTGACAAGGCCTGTAGTCTGCTCATCAGCAAAATAAAATACCCCTGTCAGTCTCGAACCCTGGACCTTGAAAACACTAGTCTGCACGAAATACCACCGAGCCACAGCAGATATACAAGAACTTGGTGCTGAAAGAAATATATCATGAAATACAAGGAGGGAATATAAAGGGAAAATAGGAAGGCCATTACACAAAGCTTGTTCTGTGTATCTTTACTGGCAATTCTTGTGGAATTGCATTATATTAGTGTGAGAAGAGAAACAGCCATGCTAGTAGGTAATAATGTTACAGTAGCACCTTACAAACCCCACACAGTATCAGAGCAGGATAAACACCACCATATTTGAATAGGTAAGAGGCCAGACCTCCCAACTGTGACTGATTTACAGGGATGTCCCTGATTTGCAAACAACTGTTACCTGTGCCCCACTGACTCCCTGTGAAATGTACTAACAGTAGGCAAAAAGGTGGGGAATCTCACATAATGGTAACTGTC